>NC_068412.1:23063891-23366079 GCF_023724105.1 Carassius gibelio
GAACCAGTGGTGATTTCTAGATGTGTCTTTTTGTTTGTCTGTACTTGTTGAATTGTTATTTCTAGTACCCAATGCCACACAGCAGTCCACCCTATGAATGAATGAATGAATGAAAGAATGATGCATTTATATGTGGGGGGAGGGTCTCTCCTCAACCAGCACCCTACTGGAAGCAACAGCTTGGACCAGATTATATTCTAACCTTAAATTCTAGCTAGTTTTAAATGGACAATGGTGATCTGTTGGTGGCTTAAACTAGTGTGAAGATGCACAAAACAAAACATATAATGATCTTTTAAGAAGGCTGTCTGAACCTGCTTAGCTTGTCTAGGATAGAGCCAGACATACAGTACCAGTATAACTACAGCAGTATAAAATGTGTCTAAAAATAAAATAAGAAATTAACTTTGGATATATTTTGAGTACGGTCTGTTTTGTTTGAAAATGAACACAAAATAGGTTGAATTTGACATTATCCAGTGATACACCAATGTAACAACAATTGAGTTGCCAAAATTTTTCCGATTTCGAAATTATTTCATTTTCTAATATTTTTGAGTAAATATGTTACCTTTTTATGTGTTACCATTTTTGTGTTTGTCTATTTGTCATCATTAATTTGCATTACACATATTGTCGGTATCGGCTATGTCTGTTGACTACTAGTTTGAAACTACCTTCATCACCATTTAATTCAAAAGATTTTTATTTTATTGTAAATATTTCATTAAATAATTGCACACTTTATTTGTTTGAACAAGTGACGTTCAGCTTGTTTGTGTGCAAGGCTAATTCTGTGATACTTTGCGTGTGTATTTGTGTGTAGGTGGGGAATCCGCGTGTGGAGCTAACTCTGTCAGAGCTGCAGGAGATGGCAATGCGACAGCAGCAGCAGATCGAAACTCAGCAGCAGATGCTGATAGCTAAGGTAGGCGCCACCATATGAATCCTCATATCTATTTATTTATTCATATGTCTTCAGATCTTTTTCCTCTTCTTATGTCTGAACTGTACGGTTGAGAAGAAACTGTCAAATTCCAAAATACCACTTTTATTTGTGGATATGCATCTTTCATTTTCAGATCTGTTAATTTTGCTCTGCTGACTTTAAAACTAAGACAGGTGTACACACATGCATAAGGGGCATACTGTATGTGAACACATGGTCATATCATATGGAGTGCATGAACTGTCATGTTTGATTAATAATACTAGCCTGGTTCCATACGGCCATGTCAGGAATTTTCTAAATACCTTTAAATGATTTGCATTCTAAATTTGCAGCTAGTGCACTCAAGCCTGATGTCATTCAGTTATTTATCTCTTTCGATATTGTGTTTTGAGAACCATGTCTTTGTGATTGAGATATTGTCTTGAGGTAAGTGTGTAGTGGTTGAGTATCACACTTAGGTGGTGGTGGAGAGCAATGCGTGTTGCCTTGACGCAAAGTTCTTTTCCTTAAACAACAACAGGAAAGAGACTTCATTCACTTAGGAAATGAGATCAGCATTGAACTGCAGCTGTCAGGAAGAGGGAGGACGTTAAGTCCAATGGAGATTGTACTCCAGTGTTCATGTGTGTTCACGAAGGTGTAGTCAGTTCCCGGGAAAAAGTATCAGAATGCTCTGGAAATTGCAGACAAGCGTTACAAGGCCTAGCTATGATCTCTGAAGTATATGTGACTGTGTATTCCATGAATGAGTATCAAGAGGTCATCAACCCATCTAATGTTGTAAGGTAAAAAATGCATGTATTTTTACAGCTTTTCAGGTAAAGGTGCTGATGAAATGCTATTGAACATGATCTTTACTTAATATCCTATATATATATATAATTTTAACCCATACAATGTATTTTTGGCTATTGCTGCAAATATACCAGACTGGTTTTGTGGTCCAGTCTCACATTTTATTAGGCTAATTTTGGTTTTATATTTTTAATACAGATTTTTTTTGTGGATAGATGACTATAGATTGTAGAGTGAATAAAGGAATAAGAAAAAAGTGCATGCCTGTTCTACGTAGCTGTAAACATCGTAGCTCTGCAGTTAAAAACATGCTTTGTTCGTTCATCTGTTCATTTAACACTGGATTGTGTCGAGTCAACACTCTGGGACTGTTAGGCCTGGCTTTGCTTTCGCTCATTCTGAAGCAGACCTGAAAGTGCTAGTCAGCACGAACGCCTGTGTTTCCCTCCACTTTCTATTTTAGTCTCATTCATCATACATTCACAGTTGGAGTAATTACAGTATTATTTGTGTTCCTTTTTATTTGTTCCCTGCCCTGCTAACCGAAATCTTTTGTGTTCATATTCTGTAACGGCTTTGAAATGAAGTTGATGTTCTTTTATTTCCTGTCTCTGTCTTTCCTCTCTCTATTTTACCATCTTACCTGGCCCTTCCTTATTGTTTTCATCCCATTCTCTCGCAGCTCTCCACTGTGCGTAGTGAGGTGTGTGAAAGGGCTTTTGTTGATCGGTGACGTGTTTGTTTTCATCATCTGTGGAGCATGTTCCCTCCCATTTTGAAATTGACTGTTACCCTCTCCTGTCCTTTCCTCCCTTTTCCTCTCCTTGCTGTGTTTAGGAGCAACGATTGCGGTATTTGAAGCAGCAGGACCCCCGTCAGGGCCAGTCCGTGTCTGAGAGTGAGAAGCTCCAGAGGTTGAGGGAAAGAGTGGAAAGTCAAGAAGCCAAACTCAAGAAGGTCCGTGCCATGAGGGGCCAAGTGGACTACAGCAAACTCATCAATGGCAACCTGTGTATGTACAGACATGTTACCAGACTTCAAAAATGCTTTTGAAATTGCTCACTTTATAAATGAATTTGACTATATGTTGGTATTTGATGTATAAATGGAATATGATGTTTTGTATTTGGATGACCAACTGCACTACCAAGAACTATATCTGTTTTTTCGCTTAAGTATCATATATGTGACCCTGGACAACAAAACCAGTCTTAAGTTGCTGGGGTATATTTGTAGCAATAGCCAAAAAATACATTGTATTGGTCAAAACTATAGATTTTTCTTGAATGCCAAAAATCATTAGAATATTAAGTAAAGATTTTTTTGCACCCTCTGATCCCAGATTTTCAAATAGTTGTATTCCGGCCAAATATTGTCTTATTATAACAAACCATACATCAATGGAATAGTTATTTGTTTAGCTTTAAGATGATGTATATCAATTTTGAGACTAGGTTTGTGGTCCAGGGTCACATATGTCCTTAAACCAAGGACTGTGTTAACACAAGTCAACATGAAATCAGAATTGAATATCCTTTTCTCCTCGCAGTGACTGACTACTCTTCTCTGATTACAAATATAAATCGGCACAAGGGTTGGGCAAAAGTTTATCTAATGTCCAAACAAGTTTAAACCTCTCCCCTTCAACAACCTGTCAATTACATGATGATCGCAGCAATTAGCAAATTATACTGATCCTATCAGTTCCCAAAGGACAAAATCAAGTCTCCACCCTACATTTTTTACTTGTCCAAGAAGCCATTTCACTTGCATATACGAGCCAAAATTGGTCACAGATTCTGGTTCGTTGGGTCGTGCAATCTTTTAAATTTCAGGGTTGGATACTTGCTAGTTCAGACCCACAAATATATCAAGTCACAAGCCCTTCAGCAAGAAATATTTTGTTAGGAGGATTGTCCCTTTAATAGGTTCATATCACCATTCCAAGGCAACTGTAAACAAGAAAGTTACTCTAAAGAAATCAAACCGCTAGTTCTTAAGCTAACAGTTTCTACTATTGTTAGAACACAAGTGGAATTTCATCCCTTGCTCCAGTTGCTTTTTGCTATCCACTCCATCTGTGTTTCTGGCAGTGCATCAGTCGGTAGGAACTTCTCTCAACTTTAAAAGGAGGAGTTCTGGTTGGGGTGTGGAACAGCCTGGGGTGGATTTCACCCCCCTCAAGACATTCATGAGATAAAAACAAAGATCACAATACCATTCCTCTCTATTTGGAATTTGTCTTATGACATGTGGACATGGGGAGTGGACATCTGGCCAAGAAGCAGTTTGCACTGGACCTCACTCCTACATACTTGCTTGAACACACACCCACTTGAAAAATCCAGACACATGTATGAAGTGTATCAACCATCGTGCATCCATTTGCACACAAAGATAGTATTTTTATAATCGGAATGCTTCATGTGTGTCTTTCAGCTGCAGAAATTGAGCATGTTAGCAGCCTGTTCCAGGAAAAGCAGGCAGAGCTGCAGTCAGCCATGCTTAAGGTGGACCATCTCACACAGCAGCTAGACGATCTGCAACGGGGACGTCTCAATGGACTGCAGCCTCTGGGGGGACCGGTGACCAGTAATGCTGCCCTGGAACTACGCAAACTCTACCAGGAACTGCAGGTAGGGATTTTCTGCAAAGAGAGATTGACATTATTTGTTGGTGGTAATGCGTTTTGTTCAATTGCAGTCAGCTCATGATATCTAATGACCAAAAAATATCCACAATTTTTCTGAAAAAAAAAATTCAACTCAGTTTATCTTAAATATATGAGAAACATAATAAACAATAAACTTTCGTTTAATCCGTTAACGCTGTCTGATCATCAAAAACTATTTAATTCCCCAGTGATTTTTTTTGAAGGACTTTGATTTGAATGGGCTTTCCTGTTTTGCCACACTTGTTTATTCTTTCCTCAATTCTCTCTGAAGTTGTTTGTGGTACATTGAGCCCCACAGTGATAATGCATAAAATATTCAGATTATCAAGCGTGTTTTCAGACTCCAAAGATATTAGTTGCATATGTGACATTTGATGAGATGGAAAAATATTCAGATGCAAGTAACAAAATGACGCGTGTATGTTTGGATTAACATTTAGATCCGGAACAAGCTAAATCAGGAACAGAACAGCAAGCTACAGCAACACAAGGATATGCTTAACAAGCGCAACATGGAGGTGACCATGATGGACAAGCGTATTGGGGACCTCAGAGAGCGTCTCCACAAGAAAAAAGCAGAGGCAAGTGAAACAGCCTGCAGCTAAATTGCCACGTCCAGTTTGTGCACTTGATCTGTATTATTACAATGAGCTGGATTGTTAATCATTGTTTTTTTTGTTTGTTTTTTTTAAAGATACCCTAGATTTGGTAAAACCCTGTGATTTAAGAACAAAGAATTTCAAAGCAAAGTGTTTGACCCCCAGAGGCATACAAAATTGCATTCAGTGATATTTGTTGATATATATGCTGAATATTTTTAGGTGTAAACACTAGAACCATGTTGATTAGCCTTGCAAACTTGTCTCTATGGGGTTTGATTAACTAATCCTCTTCTCTACAGCTTGGCCGAATGAGTGGTCCTCCCTCCCCTCAGCCCACCCCAGGCAGTTCCGGGCGAGTGGCAGCAGTCTGTCCCTACATCCAGGTCCCGGTGCCCGGGCGAAAGGAAGGAGGCTACAGTTTACCGCCTGATCCCCTGAAGCCACAGTCTCTCTCCACCTCTGCTACAGTCAACCATGCTCGCTCCAAGTCAGGTCAGTCCTTCAACCTCTACTTTTGCATTTGTTGCTTTCCAGGACTGTGATAAAAAAATACTACAGAAATTATAGAGGTCTGTCCACAAGAATGCATCGTTGAGAACACTCTTGTTGCTCTCACACAGAAAACATTCATACAAAAGCTCTCTGTGGTAAAAATGACAAGCATCAAATGGGTTTACAAAGTTCATGACCCCATTCAGGAAGATGCTACTACATAAATGATGAAAGACGTATCATATGTTTGCATCTTGAAGGCTGTGTGTATCAATCACTTAACAGCAGAAAGCCAGCTCTGAAAACCACTGCTGTAAAATCATTTGTTCAGATCAGTTCTAATTTCTTTCTATGCTTCTCTCATTTTCCTATTGCCACATTATGCAGTATCAATTTCCATCTAAAAGGGGCAGCTCCTAAACCCCAAGTTTTTAAAACATATCTTTATTCAGATACTCTCATTAACGTCACACTAAAACATCTTTTTGTTTGTTTTTTCCAGCCTTTATTGCTAACATGCTTTTCCATTTTCTCATGTCTGTCACCTTTTCTACTCCTCCTCCTTTTCTTTTCTCATGCTCGTTTGTCACATATGTGGGGGCGGCGGGACAGAGGAAGAGAGGGTGAGGATGCCTGCAGGCCCATGGAAGGTCTCAGACTTAGACATCATAGTGGACCCTCTGGTGCCGACCTCAGGGCCTAGAGAGGGGCCAGAGGCCCCCACAGACTCCGACTGTACTTCTAGTGAGTTTTTCGGGCATGATATCAAGAAGAAATTGTTGATCAGAATATATAAAACAGGGCTGGACTTATATTTAAAACACAGACATTTTCTTGTGCTTGGCATTTGAAAACAGTTTAAAAGGTATGCTTCATTTTAAAGTGTAGCTAAATAATATATATAAAGACATTGTGAATCGATTCGATCATAAATTATTCACAAACACTGAGATAATCAATCTACACTAGCTTGCACTTAGTTTGTTAGTACCGATGATGTAAGTCATATAATGTCTTACCTCATTGGTACTGACAAACCAAGTGCATAACATGTGAATTTTAAGCACCACCCATTATTAATCTTAAAAAGCAGTACACTTACCATATCCTAGTAGTCACTGAAGTTAGATCCACAGGACTCCAAAAACCCTGAACTGAAATAGTGTAAAAAAAAAAAAAAAAAAGAAGTAGCAATTATGTAACGTTTTTTTTTGTCAGTAGTCTTGGAGATACAAGGCTGGCCTTACGAATCCAAAACAAAAGACTGTATTTATCCTTAAGCATATTTAATTACTAGAAGAATTTGACCCATGAAGAGAGAAAAAAACCCTATATTTGATATAGTTTAGTCCTTTGCTTCACTGCATTTTCCTTTGTAGGACTTGGCAGTTGACTTGCCAGTGAGTTTGATGGCGTGTCTGTCAGACGAATGGGATAAACATGCGTCATCGCCCATGGCTTTGACAAGCAGAGCAGTGGACTTGAACACATAGGCTTAGTAATCCATTTAACCCAAACAGAGCTGGATCTGGGCAGAGGACAGGACAAAAATATTCCCCACCTATACCCATGATTAGAAGTGTCCTGATGTCATAGGGGTCAGAGATGTGAGTGTAGTCCCATTTGAGACTCATCTCCTGCTTTAATGACCCATTGAGCAGGTCAGTCTGTGCCATAATGAGGCTGACAGGAGAAAGGGCATATACGTCTCTGTCTCTGTCCATCTAACTCATACCTCTGCACTTCCTACAGCTAATGATGCAGTCTGGCCCTCGTTCAGCAATAATAGGGTTCCTCTAAAACCTCCAGACTGGAAGGACACAAGTCAAGCTCATACCAGCAAGATGGGTACCTCAGACAAGGTGAGATTAAACAGTCTCCTTAGAGCTTAAGCACAAGTGTTCGTGTGAAAGACATCTTTGAGTCTTGTTCATGCTTAACACGTGGTTTTGTCTCTTTACAGGAAGCCCCTAAGCTGTTAGGGACAGTAACAGCACTGTCTAAGCAGCCTCCACCCATCTATGGAACTTATCCCAGTGCAGGCCATCACTCCACAGTCTGTGCCACCAGCTCTTTGCCTCGCTCTGCTCCTGGCACATTAGGCTGGCAGAGAGCACCCCCTGCCTCTGGTTCTTCTTCACAGCAGATCCAGCAGCGGATAACAGTGCCTCCCAGTCCTACACCTCAATCGGGGTCACCCCTATTCCATCAGGGTGAAAGGACAGAGCCTCCTCTTGCTGTGGCAGTACGTCCCTTTATTCCGGACAGGGGGTCCCGGCCCCAGTCTCCAAGGAAGGGTCCTGCCACTATGAACTCCAGCTCAATCTACAATATGTACTTGCAGCAGCCAACAGCCAAAAACTACTCCATCAGCAGTAGAGCTGCAGTTAAAGCAGGTAAGAAGTTGTTGCATTGTTTCCAGACATATGTATAGCTTTGGTGTTTTCTCTTCTTTTAAATGTAGTTTTTTTTTTTCATTGGCCTTTTCTTTCAGTATATGGAAAACCAGTCTTACCTGGTTCCACCTCTCCTTCTCCAGTTCCACTCTACCAACACTCCACCACAGATGAGGTTGACAGAGAGGTGGCCCAAGAAAGCACTCCCTTACCTCCACCCAGTGTGGAGAACATCCCTCGCCCTCTCAGTCCAACTAAACTGACTCCTGTGGCCCACTCCCCTCTCCGTTACCAAAGTGACATAGACCTGGAGTTGCTTAGAAGGAAATTAGCCAATGCTCCCCGACCTTTAAAGAAGAGAAGCTCCATCACAGAACCAGAAGGACCCAGTGGACCCAACATACAGAAGCTCTTATATCAGCGATTCAACACCCTTGCAGGAGGAATCGAGAATGGAGTTGGTGGTACACCCTTCTACCAGCCTGACAGTCCTATGAACTACATGGCCACAACCCTGGGCGAAGTGGACACTGCAAATGGGAACCTGATGGAATCAAGCATCTTAGCTGAACCTTCAGCAGAGCCAGAAATCCCAATCCCTCCTCCCACCTCATCCGTGTCACCAACAGCTGATGATAAGGAGAACCAGCTGACACATCTATCTAGTGACTCAGGGGGTGCCCAGTCTGCGGACACCTCAGACCATTCTCCTAAGGACAACAACAAGGACAATCATAACAACAACCACACATATTTTACAGACACACAATCTAGCTCAGTACCAGAACCTCATTCCCCTGCAGAGCAGGACACTACAGCACACCCAGCCACTCCTCCTGGTGTATCTACGGTGAGTTGGCACTAGGTTTTTTGGCTATGCTTGTCTAACGCCTTATTCTAATATACAAGCAAAATTGATATAAAGAGTCCTTTAATCTGGTAACATCTAGACAGTATGGTTTGCTTACCTCTGCATAGGAATGTATCTATAGTTTGACTTTTTTGCTCAAAATATATGTTATTCTTCAAAATATAAAGGCTAATAGAATTTTTTACATTACAGCTCAAGCGCACCAACTTGAAGAAGCCCGGCTCTGAGAGGACAGGTCATGGCTTGAGGGTTAAGTTCAATCCTCTTGCACTGCTTTTGGATGCATCTTTGGAGGGCGAGTTTGATTTGGTGCAAAGGATTATTTATGAGGTACAATTCAGCTTCCATACACCCCTTACACCTACTTTGAACTGGACTTAGGGGTTTTTCCTCCTCAACTTTTTTCTCTGTCCTTAGGTGGACAATCCTAGTACTCCAAATGATGAAGGTATCACGCCTCTCCATAATGCAGTATGTGCAGGTCACCACCATATTGTGAAATTCCTGCTGGATTTTGGGGTCAATGTCAACGCAGCAGATAGTGATGGATGGTGAGGACTATCACATTTGTCTGATGGTTTATCTCTTCACTTTGGTCTGCATTAGGGAATAACACCAATTAACCAGTTGCTTTCTCTTTCTCACTTGCGATCAGGACGCCCCTGCACTGTGCAGCGTCATGCAACAATGTTCATCTTTGCAAGCTGCTGGTGGAGTCTGGAGCTGCCATTTTTGCCACTACTATCAGTGATGTGGAGACGGCAGCAGACAAGTGCGAAGAGATGGAGGAGGGTTATGTCCAGTGCTCTCAGTTTTTATATGGTAATATCAGAAGCAATCACTGGTGTTATTTTTTTATTATTAAGGGTGTGTTTCTAGAATAATTGCTGTAAATTATTCTGAAAGGCTACTCTTCTTTGTTTCCCTTCCAGGTGTGCAAGAGAAACTGGGTGTAATGAATAAAGGGACGGTATATGCCCTGTGGAGCTATGAAGCTCAGAGTGCAGATGAGCTGTCTTTCCATGAGGGCGATGCTCTCACCATCATGAGCCGTAGAGATGACAGCGAGACAGAGTGGTGGTGGGCCAGACTTAATGACAAGGAGGGATACGTACCACGCAACTTGTTAGGGGTAGGATATCTGTATAGGCACATTTATTTTTAGACTGCACTGTTGTGCATTAAAATGTTTTGTTAAAATTTAAGTCACAAAGTGAGGAAAAAAACAACCCTGTAAATCTGTAATCTGTTGTCATTGTAGCTGTACCCAAGGATCAAACCCAGGCAACGTTCCCTGGCATAGGTGGCCAGAAGAGACAGCGCAAGCTCCTATAACAGCACTTGGCATGAAGCTGCGGGGTGGCGCTCTGCCCTGTCTTTGCCGTCACCACAACACAGAGCCCACAGGGGTGGCAAGATGATGGAGCACGTCTGGTGTCGGACAAGATGGATTTACCCAACAGTGGGGAATTCAGTGGACTTCTGTTTGCATCCCAGATTTTATTCGTCACTATGATGTGTTGTTTTTGCAGTGTCCCTCTTACCCATATCTCTGTTGACGAACGTTAGCTTTTCTGTCCTCATCCACAGTGCAAACCTCCTGAGTATATGTGTGTGTGAGTGTTTCAGTGTGGGATGTGACTGTCAGAATGGGACGTGGATGTGATGATAAGAGTTGGTGACAGAGAATGTAGTCTTGGATTCCAGTGTTTCGTGCACTGTGGTTTTTATCAGGCAAAAAGGAAACCGAAGTGACTGATGTTTCATTTCCCAAGGTTTAGGAAGTTGCTGATTCAGGGGAAAGGAAGGAAGGTGCTGGAAAGTGTTTAGAAGAGGGCCTTCAGGCTGGTCAAGCAACTGATGGATAATAAGGAAGTGGATTGGTCTGGAAACATGTATATGTTTACGTGTGGAGGATTATGTGGCTTGAGGAGGTGAAATTGTGGAGTCTTCTATGAGAGGATTTTAAAATGGATGCGAAAAACTGATGCCATAAAAACTAATTCATTGGCTGTTTTCCATCAAACAACATATCACAAACCTATATTCCTATGCTTAATTCAAGTCAGGCTTTTTTTTTTATTTTATTTTTTTGCTAAATCGTTTCCCTCTTTAAGGGATGTTTATTTATTTTAAATAAAATGATTAAAAAAAAAAATCTTTAAACAGCTTGATATAGGCTAATATGGCTGTCAAAACCGGCAGGATCTGCCATACTAGAGCCATTTATGCAACATGTCATGTATATGTGCACAATAAAATTTCCACATTGGGACAAAGGCACATGTTGTATTGACTGGATTTTTCCCGTTCTGTACAGGAATATGATGTGTACTGCACAGATAAAAAAAATCGGTAACACTTTAGAATAAGGTTCCATTAGTTAATGTTAGTTAACTACTTTCGTTAACATGAACTAAGCAAGAACAATCCTTCTACAGCATTTATAAGTCTTAGTTCATGTTAATTTCAACATTTACTAATGCATTATTTAAATCAAAAGTTGTGCTTGTTAACATTAGTTAATGCACTGTGAATTACCATGAACTAACAATGAATAACTTTATTTTCATTAACTAACATTAACGAAGATTAATAAATACAGTAATAAATGTATTATTCATTGTTTGTTCATGTTAATTAATACATTAACTAACATTAACTAATGGAACCTTATTCTAAAGTGTTACCAAAAAATTATATTGACAAATATCAATAAATGCAATACTGATGTCTTGTTGTGAAGTTTGTTAAATTATATTACTTAAGTGTTAATGTGTACTGTATTAATGAACTTGTTTAATTTTTTGTTGCTTAATTTTAGCCTGAAAATACATGCTTATTGTAACCCTCAAAGTAAAATAAAAAATTCGTAGTTGTGTAGGTTTACAAAAATGTCCATATTTATGGTATTTAATATAAGTTTAATATAATATAATATAATATAATATAATAGAAGTTTAATATTTAATTAGTCTTTCATTTACAAGTTTCTCACTTTCAAGTTGCGCACTTTGTTTCATGAATGAGTAACTTGCCCTAGTTTAACCTACATTACATAATTTTGCAAGCTGTCATGTATTATCTAACGGTCTTGGACATTATTTCATTAGTTCTAGGTTACTTATTGTCATTAAATGGACTTTGAACTTCCAGGCAGTAGATAGTCATATTACCTGCTCAACGCAACAGGTGAGAAAAACGGCTTTGTTTGTATATTTTACGTTTTAACTGAATGATTGCCTAAGACAAAAGAAAACCTGAGGTAACTCACTTTAAAACGCGAGAAGCCTATCCAAAACTTGTAATTGTTTGTGCGCTTAGTGCTTTACCATTTTGAGCATATTGTTGTACATATTTCCTCATCAACTGCATGCATTTCAGAAAATTTTGAGAAAAATGTCAAAGCAAAATGGATTTCATGTCGTCACGCCACTTATCGAAAGCACGGGCATGTCTAAGCGGATCGGGACCACCGTGTATCTGAAGATGGAGAGCTCACAACCCACCGGTTCCTTCAAAATCCGTGGAATAGGATACATGTGTCAAAATGTGAGGAAAAATACGGCTCCGTTTCTTAAAATGGTTGAAGGACCATAACTATTTTTCACTAAACATAACTCCTAAATGTTGTATAGCACTAAGTTGCATTTCAAAATGACAATGGCGTGTATATTCATATGTTTCCATGATTAAATTAAGTTTTAACAAAAACGTTTACGTCGAGTAGGCTACAGTAGTTATTGTACGTTCGCCCTGACATCTAGCGCTCATTAAAGGAACGACTGCAAATTACAATTCACATTCAAATGTATTTTTATTTCTTTGTAAGGTTGCAAGTTCAAACAAGTCAAAAGGTGTCATTTGTTCTTCAGGTGAGTGAAATGGTAATCATTTAATTGTATTTCCATTAAATATTTCTTTAGTAGCTACAGACTCCTTTGACCATTGGACCATTTAGACAAATCTAAAATGCAATTTTCACCCTCTCACCAGTTTAACACCGACATATCAAATTATTCATTGTGTTTACCAGCATTTTTAGATAAGAAAAAAATTCTCATTGTCTTTGTGTGTATAGGTGGGAATGCTGGTATGGCCACAGCGTATGCAGCAAGAAAGCTCAAGCTGCCAGTCACCATTGTTCTGCCCTCATCGACTCCCCAACTGGTAGTTCAGAAACTTAAGGACCAGGGCGCTACGGTCCAAGTTAAGGGCAAGGCAAGAGCAAAGTACCTCCACAGTTATCCTAAATGCCTTTATTCTAGATATGACGCAGTAACATTATCTTATCCGCCTCTAAACCATATACATGACAGATCTTTATCTGATATTGTAGGTATGGGATGATGCAAATGCTGAAGCCCTACGTTTGGCTCAAAGTGAAGGTCTTACTGTAATACACCCGTTCAATCATCCTCTAGTTTGGTGAGTTTGCAGATACAGCACTTTAAAGCTGTACAACCTAAAATTTCTTTCATGGTTTTGGACTTCTCAAGGATGGAAAGCTGTTCGAATCTTTTAGGAAAGGTCATTCCAGTATTGTGCGTGAGCTCAAGGCCTCACTGCCATCCAAACCTGGAGCTATAGTGGTGTCCGTCGGGGGTGGAGGTCTGTTTTGTGGGATCATGGAAGGTCTGGATGAGGTGGGCTGGGGAGATGTGCCTGTCCTGTGTATGGAGACTGTGGGAGCCGACTGTCTCAATGTTGCTCGGAAAGCCGGAGAACTGGTTACACTACCTGACATTACAAGGTACTAATTAAGAAATCATCTTGAATCCATTAACAATTTTCACTAAATGTTTGATTGTTTCTGCACATCTCCGCTTGCTAGTTTAGCAACATGTTTGGGAGCAAAAACAGCATGCCAGCAAGCATTTGAGTACAGCAAACGGCCCAGTGTTATTTCAGAGGTGGTGACAGATCTACAGGCCCTGGAGGCAGTGGAACTGTTCCTGGGTAGGTTCATCACGGTGATCAAGGCAATCAAACAGCTCAATAACAACAAAGCTTGCTTCACAGTCGATCTCTGTGTACTGTATTCAGATGAGGAGCGTGTGTTGGTGGAGTTGGCCTGCGGAGCATCATTGGCTGCAGTGTACAGCGGTGTCATCCAAAGGCTACAGGAAGAGGGACGCCTTCCTAAACCGCTTGACTCGCTGGTAATGATCGTGTGTGGGGGCAGCAGCGTGAACCTGGCTCAGCTGCAGCATCTACAGGCAGTCATCCGGAAATGACCACATCTTTAGATTCTCACATCTGAGATAAATGGTCAAAGCATCTGCTTTGAGTTGTGCTGACATGTTGTGAAACTAAATCAAAAGATAATATGGATAACCTGCGTTTTAAACAGCTGAGAGCAGCCTGTGTATCAGAGAAGTCTGTTTTGAGCAAACATCCAGAACTAGACAAAATCTTAAGATTTTCTGTAACACCTTGGTTTAGTGAAATTTTGTAATAAAATCCTTTATCGCCTCAGAATCTTGTCACTTACCACCAGTAACCAGCAAGTGGTGCTAACGTCTGTTTTGATATTTGTGTCCTAGTGTTCACACTTCAATAATTAAACAAATTATGACCAATGTTTTTTAGGACAGTAGTAACTTACTTTTGTTGTTGTTGCTGTTGAACCAACTGTATATATCTCTACATGATAATTACATGGCTACATCATAAAATAGATTAATATAAAATAATGCATTTTATTATCTAAGACAGACATTAAACTGTTACCTGTGTGTAAAAGTTAAAATAAAATAAAATTAAAATTAATTTCTCATGTTTGCCTGAAAGCAAGTCTTCAGATTAATGAAACTTATTTTAGCGACAGAATAAAACAAATAAAAAAATAAGACTATTGTGACTTATCTCATAATTCAGACTTTTCCCCCTTGCAATTCTAAGCTTATATCTTACAATCTTTATATATAAACTCTGAATTGTGAAAAAACTACCTGAATTGTGAGGTATTGCAAATTTTAAAAAAATCATTGGTGGAAACAAGCTTCTGTGAAAAAAATGTCTGAATAATTGTGAGATACAACTCAGAGTTACAAGAAAAAAGCAGAATTGTGAGGTATAAGGAATTTATTATTATTATTTGTCTTATTATTGGTGCAAACAAGCTTGTAATAATTCTCTCGAAATGTTTCTGGCAACTGTGAGTTGTGAAGACATAAACACACAATTCTGAGAAAATGGTTGAATTGAGAGATACAAACTTAAAGTTGAGTCAGAATTGCAAGAAAAATCAGAAAGGCACAGTGAGACAAAAAAGCACAATTATCCTTTTTTATGATAGAAATAAGCTTTTATAACAGATTTTGGAAGTGATGGAAAACTGCACACGCAACAGTGGAATGCAAACCACCGGCTGTAGCTCAGGAGCCACTTTGTTTCCAAAGGCTGCTGGACTTCATGATCCATGTTAATAGCGATGAAATTACCAAGTACTTTGTCATGTGATTGGAAAAAGGCAGGTAATTGTGTTAGCACAAAGACTGTGATTGTAGTAGCTACATTAAATGCTTTATGGTGCACTGGGAATGCTGGGCAGCATACAAGATACTTTACTGTGGTTAAGATATTGTTCTGTTTCTGACATGAGCAGCGTTCTTTTTGCATTGATTGATGATTGTTTGAAATGAGTGCTATATGAGAATGTTTATCTAGTTATACATTATTGAATAGCTTGAATAAGGGTAACGTTTAGGGTACCAGCTCTTTGTGGGTATAAAAGTTTCTGCCAAGATTAAACAGACGTAAACAGCTTTGCGATGTGAGTGCGTTTAAGCTTCTCACAGATCTCAGTCTTAAGGGTTAAATGCAGATCAACATTATGAGATTGATTCTGAGTCCCACAGAGGGCCCATAATCTACTCTACTTCTGGCTCTGTTCATCTGTACTCTTAAGGTTGATTTCAGGTTGAAACAAGCACAACAGCAAGAGTAACTTGTTGTTAAATACGCAAGGCAATGGTATTCTGCAGTGGAAGATAAAGCTTGAAGTTAATGCCTAAATTATGGATTTTTTGTGCTCTCTGTGAGGAGTTAAATGAATAAATGCTGTTCCAAACCCATGTGATTTAATTTATTTAGTGGACACCACAGCAGAAAATCCTGACTGCTCTTTTTCCATACAATGAAAGTGAAGGATGAGACTGTCGCAGCCTAAAAATGTATAGTAAAATATGATGGATATAAACCCTGGTTCGATGTCAGAAGCCATTTGTTCTTGCATGTCTCATAGTTAAGGGCAAACTTGGTGTTACTTGTTTTGATCTACCTTGTTTTAATGTGAACAAGCAAAGTTTTTTGAGCAAATAATACTTGCATTCTTTGTCTGTTTTTAACATAATGACTTAATAAGGCATAGAATATAGCGCACAAAGTGTATAGACTGCTTTTAGATGTTTATATCATAGTGCTTTACATCATTTTTGGGCCGCAACAGTCTCCTTTCACGTTCATTGAATGGAAAAGAGCAGCCTTGACATTCTGCCAAATGTCATGAGGGTTTGAAACATCACATGCGTGATTAAATACAGTAAGTCAAATACAAAAGTGATAGTAAATCCAATCCGGAAAAAATACATGCAGCACAGCTGTTTCCAACACTGATAATAAAGTCGTCTTTCATAAATGATTTCTGAAGGATCATGTGACACTCAAGACTGGAGTGATGGCTGCTAAAAATTCATCTGTGCCATCACAGGATTAAATCACATTTTAAGACACATTACACCAGAAAACAGTTATTTGAAATAATATTTTACAGTATATTTTTACTAATCTTTTTGACAAATTATGCTCAGAATCAGTAATTACAAGTTTAAGGGTCAAATAGGTGTTACAGATAAGTCTTGTAATCCAGACAGAATTTGGACTGAATCCTTCTGGCTTAAGCAGTTTGAAAGAGCAGTTTGTTTTTGAGCTGCTTATAGAGAGCTCAGACTTGTTTCCATTAGTTTCTGTGCAAGTAACGATATGCAGACCTGGGCTGCTTAAATATTTACACACCTCTAATGCTCTCGGCCTAGTCCTTAGAAGTGCTGCCCTCTCTATACATTAAACAGACTGTCCTTCCAACCATGACGGCTCTAGTCTGGCGTACTGACTCTGAGCTGAAGTGAAAGAAACAGCTTTGGCTTCTGAAAAGACATTTACTGACTGCCAAGACAATGAGGCACGATGAAAGCCAAGTTATGTGTCCTTAGTGAGTTTTTAGGACTAAAGATCTGTTGCCAAAATAGCTGAAGGAGAGATAGTGATTATGTACAGTTGTAGCAGGGAGTGGAGACAGAAACAGTATGACACGTTTGTTTAAATAAAAATAGAAATAAAAGAAGTGGAAAGTTTGCCTGGAGAAGTGAGAACAGAGAACGTTGTGTAGTTACTCTGGTTGTCATGTTCAAAACATCATGATGACAATCTCGTTGTCTTCTGTCTACCACAGCATCATAAATAATGAACCAATCTTTTTAATGTCTTGCCAGACTGCCAGTCTATTGCCATTAGTTATGGCATCCACTCCGGACATTGCAGGGCTCATGATCACTTTCGTTAACTCTACAATAATTAAATCTACCTCATCAGCTAATTACTCTTTACAGTGATGCTATAGCGACTGCAAAATTGGAAGTTTAAAGACAAAGTTCTAAAGGTGGCTGCGCACTTGTTTCTCTGACCCATAAGCTCTATTGCCTATTTCTATGAAATATTGGATATATGAACCTTACAACTTAATACTCAATGTTATTACAGTATTTACATCAATTATAACAACAACAATATACACAGTGTTTTAGCTATATCAGTCACAAGGACAATTAATAATAATAATAATAAATAACTATAAGACAACACTATGATTCAAAATAATTATCAATTATTGACTCTAATGTTCAGAGAGGAACTCTGGTGAGTCCTTTTTTTTTTTTTTTTTTTACTAACATTGATTCCTGTAAACAAATTAGAACAGGCAGTATTTCTGCTATTGTACTGTACTTTCTGGGAATTAAAATTTGATCATGGGTTAGTGTGGTCCAAACTCCATCACCAGCTGCTGCCATGTCTGTAATTCCACCAGACAGCCCACCATGTACAATCATTCCCATAATCCTCTGTAAGTCTGTCTGTGGCCTGCTTCTGCCTAAATAAATCCTATGGATCTCTTCCCTCAATTGCTTTTAAGTGCAATGAGTACTACATTGAGCTTCATGTGATGTATACAAAGCATTTAGGAAAGCATGTTAATGGGACATCAGTGTTCAATTGTTATTTCATGCATAAAAAAATAAAATGAATATTCTTAACTTGTTTTATATGTTACGACGTTTACCTCTTGACTCATTGCATGCCATGCTTGATGCTTCAGGTCATTGCAAGTTTTTTTTGGTTTGTTTGGTATGATTTTTTCAAGAATTCAAAACTGTAAATAAGGAAAGAAAGAAAGAAAGAAATTTGAGTGATGTATTTCAGCTCTATACAACAATGCAAATTGGTCTAATGTAAGATTTGCTTGCCAGTTAGTGTTAATTATGTTAATGGTCACATAATTGTGTGCTCCTTTGAACTAATTTTGTGTTTAACTACTCAAATCAACCACTGAGAGGACTTCCAGGTGTTCACATTAGAACATAAATGATTGTAGTAATTCAGTGTTACAGAATGGAAAAGAATTTAAGATTTGAATAAGTTACTAATTGGTCTTTTAATCTTTTGTTTTACAATAATAAAAATAATAATAATGATTTACAGCCTGTCTATTTTTATCTATGGGAATTGCATCTCAATCAGTATTTTTTTTCAATGTGGTTTAAATGTCCAAACATCGCTCATCCTCGTTTTCTAACTACATTACCCATATAAACATGCGTCCGCATGCGCACCGACGTCAAGCCCCCAAGCCTAAAAGGGATGACGTCACCTGCCTGTCGGATCGTGCTGTATTGTTGCACAGGGGGAATGAGAGCGCACGAGCCCAGAGCGTTCGCGGGGAGGATGGGACTGTTTACAAGGTAACTTCTCAATCTCAGACCTCAAACTGACAGCTACATGACACGTCCAGAAAAACAAACATTATAAATACAGCCGACTTTGGACTTCTTTTGAAGTGATTTGGCTTTAAAGGGTGGGACATAGAGATGCATGCAAAATCGGCGGTTCAACGGACGAATGACGCTCGTCTAATTTCTAAAACAAATTAAATACATTTGTTTTCATTTTCGATACGTTTGTTTGTATTGAAACCCTGTCTGTTTGTGATTATTTCTTCACTTTGATAGTTCACGTCAGAAACTGCACTTCATAGTGTTTTTCTTTAGTCTACTTACCAACTCATGACAGTTTGATACAGTGTTGCCATTTAAAACTCATTTACACGCTAGGTTTACTTCAGTTTAATTCAGACAGTGGTTGTCACTGTTTTACCAGATGTTTTGCTACAGTTCATGAAGGACAAAGGGAAGTTAATAAGTAACCAAATGAAGATCTACTTTTCATGCACGGCAGTAGAAATGCTTTTTGGAAAAACTGTTGCTCTTGATGCGAGTTGTGTTTTGATAAAGAAATGTTTTACGCAGTGAAACTTAAAATATCAGGAGCAAGATGGTGTTTATTCACAACAGAAGTATGCACTAAGTTTAGTGCAATGGAGCACAGCGATTGTTAGTAACTTGTGGTCTTGATGGAGTATGCATTGGTTTTTGGCGCATCTGTTGTAGTTTTTTTTTCTCTTTCCTGGGTTGATTCTGAGGTTGTTGAGGACAAAACTGAGGCCATGGTATTCTTTGTAATATGATAAAAATAAAGTTTTAAAGGAGGAAAAATTCTCATATTGATGGCATCCATTCACTGCAGAGGATCCATTGGTGAGAAAGTGATGTAATGCTAAATCCGTTCCAATGAAGAAACAAGCTTATCTACATCTTGGATGACCTGAGGGTGAGTGAACTTTCAGCAAAATTTCGTTTCTGGGTTAATTATTCCTTTAAATCTTCTTCCTGATTCTAACTTCCTTCCTTCCTTCAAAATGAAATATGTCAGTTTGGCAAGAAAGACTGCTTGTCAAGCAATTTCATGGGGTCTTTTACTTGCCGTAGCTTTACCACAAAGATCATAGACTGATACTGAACCTGTGTGGGGTCTGTTTCCTGATGGTTTGGATGATAAAAATAATTCTCCTAAGATTTCTTACATCTGTTACAATCTGTTACATTTGTTACAATTACATCTGCGAGCAATCCACCTCAACATTTTAAATTATTGCAATAACAAGCAGTTATAACATTCTTCTATGATCAAGCTCACAAGCACAGACTTGCAACAACAGTGTTGCAGAGATATTAAAGCAAAGAAGCATCTCTGATCTGACCGAAATTGCTGCTCGCTCATGGATGTAATGTAGGTTCGTTCGCATCGAAAATCATTGCCACATTCCTTTATATCCACGACTGCTCATCCGGGGCTGTTTGACCTTATTAATTTGTTGCAGCGTGCTGTGTTCAGCGTCTCTCGTTTAGTCACACCTCTAGTGCTTAACATGCTAGGCAATAAGCCAAATCCCTCCAGCATGGCCCAGAATTGCATGCCTGCAGTCCCAGCCCTCGGTCTTCTTTTTTTTTTTTTTTTGGGACAGGGTTGATAGAAGGGTTTGTGTGCATGCATGTCTTGCACAGCAACGAGAGTTTGTTTTGCCTGATTGGGGAGGCTGGTAGAGATGCTGACATTAGACGTGTGGGAAATGTCTTCAATTACTGAGGTGGGGTCACATTAACACATCTGAAGTATCTCAGTGCTAGAGAATGCCAAAGTAGCGCCAAGACTTGATACCGGGACTTCTTTCAGAGTGCAACCGATACCAGACGCAAGACTCCACCCTCCCATGGGCTCTGCCTCTGAGCTAATCTGGTTAAGTGCTTTTTTTAGGTTTTAAGTGGTGTTTATGCATAGTTTCTGCGTCTCCCGAGTGCATAATGTATGATGAAATATGTTGTAAATAGAAAGACACGTAATATGTCTGCGTTTTGTGGCATTTGGAGCTGTTTTAGTTTTGCTGTGTGTACACAATTGGAAGTAAGAGAAAGACGAGTCGGTTTGGATATTCTGGTCTGATTATCACATGCTCATGTTGCTTTGCTAAAATAGAGAACCTTTAATCTTGTTTCAAGTTTGAAGACAACACCCAAAACCCTCAAGCCCATGACAGCCTCTCTGTTGTATCCATGGCAACAAGAGATGTCTTCAAAGCTCTGTGAAGGATGTCTCTAGTTTGTCTAAAGTGCTATGCTGTACACCTTTTATTTATTTATTTTTTCAGTTTGACATTCTCTGTTTGCCAAAACAGCGCAATAGAGGATTGGAGCTTGTAGTCGATGAAGTTGTAACGCTTTGACTCGGATAAAAGATAAAAAACGAGGAATTTGTGTCACACACATTTAATGGCTGGTACACAGCAACGCGCACTTCTCATACACGAGAGATTAACTCTTTCTTGCCATTACAAATGAAGTAAAGACAAAATAACAAGGTGGTAGAACAAACTTATCATCCATACTGGTTCTCCCGTAGTAACCACTTAAAGACTGATCACTTAACTTATATAACTCGCTATGTGGTGATGACATAGAAGGACTATGTGAGAACCACTATGGATGATAAGTTTGCTCTGCTGCCTTGTTATTATTGTCATGCACTCCGCTCTATAATGTGATCGTGATGCATGCAAAATACATAGTTTTGGCCGTTACAAAGTCTCCATCCACAAACAGACATACATCGTCTGCAGATATAAGGTATTTCATTGCACTTTAACAAGTAATCTGAACAGTCTATATGTGTGTAATATTTTAAACAAGCCCTCACTAACTGAGTTTAATGCCTCAGTTATGTTATCATCTGAAATCATCTCATTCTTGTTTCTGTGGCGGTGCGTCGGTCTCATCATGAGGCGTGCGCTCCGTAGCTCTGTGTGGCTGATGCATCAGTTCACTTATACTCCAAACACATGAACTTACCTGTTTTGAATACTTATATATTTAGAATGTTTAATTATGTCCAATATTACTGCGCGGTTTAAAACACCAAATAGTTATGCTATGCCTAGAACAAAGAGTCTCTCTTACTCCACCCATGCACGATAATATCATGTATCGTCGATCTCATGGGCTGACGATATGACGATTTGAAAAATGACCATATCGCCCAACACTAACATATATAATTTTTTATTTTATTTTTTTATTTAGTGGATAAATATGACCCGTATTTTCATTTGACTAATTTCAGTTTCATTATGAGCAAACTTTATATATTGTCATTGTAAAGACACCCACTGTTTGTTTTCCTTTCGATCTGTTATATCAGTAGTGTCTTGGTGTCTCTTCTTCATAAGGTGGTGTTTGACTTGTACTGTACTGTACTGTACTGCACAAGCCTGCAGAAGTAGTTGATAGGGTATGTGTGTGTGTGTGTGTATGGATGTGCCTCAGGGTTTGTGTGACTTGGATAAAGGAGGTGTTCTGGGAGGCCTATCCCAGCTCTGTCCAGTGTAGTGGAACAAAAGCCCAGTGTAGCGGTTTAAATTTGCCATTCTCTCCTGGATAAAATTCAGACAATGCTCTGATCTCATGTTGTTAATGTTACAATCTCGCAGTCTTGCTCCCCAGTGCTCTAACAACCATTGGTAGATGGCTCTCAGGATGGGCAGGGGACACACATACCATTGAACCAATCTGTCCTTTTTACAAGTTCCAGTAGTATCAAGCATTGCCACGGCCCATGGCATCCTGTTGCAATCTACAACTGATGCAAGAGCTAACATTCCTTAATGGAGAACAAGTAAATGTCTGCCTTTGACAGTGCAGTTTGACTGGTATTCATGAATGATCCTTGCTGTATAGGATTCCCAGATACAGTATGTAGACTTTGAGCTTGACGGAGGGTGGAATGGTGCCAGTTTAGATAAACAAAATCCAAAGCCATTTCCAAATTAGGCAAAAATGGCAAAGGCCAATCTAATATTTACACAGGACAGGTGTAGAACATATACGTTTTCAGGGCATGTAGTATTCTCAGTCATATTTTATACAATTCAACCATGAAACCATTCATTTTGCTTTTGTAAAAACTAAGTGGTTATTTAATACAGAGTTATTATGCTAAGCCAGTGGTTTTCAAACTTTCTAATGCCAGAAACCCTCAGAGACATATTGCATAAAAACCCTTTGATGCTTTTTATTTTATTATATTTTATTTTATCCCCTTTCTTTTTTTAATTGTTAGGGCAGCTGAGAGATTTTATTTTATTTTCTGTGGGAGCAGAAAATGTAAAAAAAAAATCATCTTCCATTTTTCCATTACTTTTCACTTTTTTGCTCCATTGTTTGGATAACCAAGATATATTAATTTAATTTACATTTTTTTATTAATTATTTCTTCATTATTTTTCTTCCTCCAGATTCCTCTAGCCTCAGTGATACACGGGGAAGCATGACGTAGTTATGAAGTAATGGATTCACTAGATGAAGGTGGAGCCCAACAGCCATTGTCCTTTGAATCAGAGGCTCGAGTAGTTTACTGAAGCAGCAAGAAACTGTGTAAGCCTTCAACTCCACTTGCACCAGGAAGACAGGCCGACAATAAATATGCTTGGGGATTGAAACAAAGATGTTTGGGAGGTCATTGTATTCGAGAACTGAGGAAGCTAGATAGCTTTGCAGAAGGGAATGCCTGCGACCAGCCAGCATTAACTAAACATTTCAGTGGGCCATGAAATGTGTGCAAATGTGGGTTTAGCTTAAGTGGAAATGCAAGTTCTCAACAAGACCGCTGAGGCTGAAAATGCAATCAAGTCTGAAGGTCTCTAATTGGCTCTGGGTTGGTGCCGGCACATGTGGTAGGGTGTTTCCAAACAGTAGCCAGTGGCAGTGTGATTGTCGGGGGGGATTTTTATTGGCCTTTTTGTTACCAGGGTGAACCAATATGCTTCTTCGGGTTTGGCAATGACTAGAAGCCCTTCAGGGTGCACATTAGAGCGATAATGGTGGGGAAAACTGACTACATTTGTCCTGCGGCGTGGAAGAAAGGCCACAGAGCTCCCACTTTCATCCCCTCGACTACGGACAAAAGCAAGACTATTTATGCCGCCATTCTCGCCAGAACTGTTTTTGAAAAACCAAACTATTCATTCTCTTTCTGCCATATTTAATGAGGCCGATAATAGTTGCGGTAGGGTTAGGGAATGCTGGGTCATGTCTCTAACTTAATTATTTCCATGTTAGCTACCACTAGCTGTCAGACTTGATGGTTAAATGGCGCTTGTCAACACTGGCTGTCATATACAGCTATACAGCTGTGTATGTTTAAATAAATCACAGGTTGTTTCTAAAGGGCGAGGTTCTGAGTCGTCACACCTTGAATTCATTCTCCTGTGTGTGTGACACACCTAAAGTGAAAAAAAATGTTTCCTTCATTCATGGACCAAAACAATGACTATATTAATGTAAAGCTCTGACTGCTTTGGATTAGATTTGTATCGTATCATATAATGAGGACAGAAAACTTTCACCGGTTTGAACTGGCTGCTGCATCTTCAAGATCTTTCTGGCACGTTTTTCTATTAGAATTTGATTTGTCTGTTTGGAAAGTGACTTTATGCTTGTTTCTATTTTGAGGAAACAGGATATCCCTTCTTTTATGGCAACAAAAGAGGTTTTTTTTGCTGTGTAATGAGTGGGTGTGTTGATATGACTCTTGAGTAAATGAGATGAGTGATTTCTTCTGGCCTTTTGCAACCTTTATACTTTTCCAATTCTGAATTATTCCAGCTTTTATCCATTCCATCGTAAGAGGTTTTCGGCCAAAGGGAACAGTGTTATTTCTTCACTTTGTATTTTGAAAGGATCAGGGAGGTTGTTCTGGGATAATCAGGGGCAAGGTCAGTGGTGGGTGGTGGAATAACCCTCTAATGTGTGGTCATGCTATAAACACTTTCCCATATGGGTCGTGATGCACATGCTGTCATCAGGCACACCCATTTCCCACACCCGTCTCTATACCTGACAATCTAAGGGTGTGAGAAAGCCCTTAGAGAGGAGACGGCTGTATGTTTTTGCTCTCAGAGTTTACTCAAGACTAGGGCTGTCACTTTTAGTTCGAAAATCGATTGCACAATCGATCGGACCAACCAAAAAAAGTTTCGAAAATGAAAATAGGGAATCGATTTTAACCAAATATGTACACTATTAATTTTAAAAGAATTAAACAATAAAAAAATATAGATGTAACAACTCACAAACAAGCAGAAAAGAAAATAATGAATTCCGAAAGTGCAGTATGCGTTGCGAAAGCTAGATATAAAATACCAGCAATTTTACGCGCCTATAAGACCCACTGACGTCGAAAGCAGCCTCTCTGCGTTCACACCAAACGTGAATAGAGCGTCTGGCGCGAATTATTTCAATGTTAAGTCAATGTAAAGATGCGTTTACATGCGTTTGGAGGTCTCGCGGCGCAGTAGACGTGAATTCTCCTCATTCGTGCATCTAGTTACAGGAGATTCTGAGTTATGAAAAGGACCATTGCAAGCTGACAGCGATACCCCCACCTTGCGCTGCTGTACCTGAGTGTCCCTGGGACATCAGTGCGGTCGGAGCGTATCTTCTCAACAGCTGGACATACAGTGAATAAAAAATGCTCTGCTCTGGACCCTGAAATGTTGATCGACTTGTTTTCCTGTCCAATAAATTTGTAATGGTCCTACCCTTTTGGTGCATTTCCTTATGCCTGCCTGGTGCCGCCTAGACTAAGTGTCGGTTACGTTCAATAAAAAAACACACATGGCCTGTTCTCAAGTCCATTTAAAGTTTCATTTTCTGAACAGTTGTTTGAAATGGATTGAATCATTTTTCTAAATGATTTTTGAATTGCCTAAATCATAAATGCAGCCGGGTTGAAGCCTGCAGAGATGTTTTTCTTTTGTTATGGCAGCCGTCCCCTCTTGCATATATATTTTTTCGAGAATGTTACACTCCTGTTGCTGTTTGTTATTCTGCACGAAACTTCATGCCAATAAATAATAAATATTGCTGACTTGTGTGTTTCCAGCGTTCTCTTTGCATTCGTCAGTTATTTGACGTTGAAAAAGGAAACTTTTTTTTTTCTTTTTTGACATGGAAAATTGATTTTACAATTGATTCAATGAACACTTATGTCTAAAAAAGCTTGAAACATTGAAATAGTTTCCCCTTGTCAAGGTGTGGGAGTTGAGGTATGTTGAGCGGTTATGAAAGGCTGGTGCTCCGCTGTGTAAGTGCAAAAGGTCAGCAAATTGTATTTTGTTTTATTTTATTTTGAAATGAATAATAGCGTTTCATGCTGATATGACAGTCAAATAAATAGTTCAATTACAGTGCTCTCATGGTCAGAATCTGAATTAAATTAATTTTTAATAAGCTCATAATGTTTCATCATTATCAGATTTTTTGTTGTGCATTTAATTGCATAAAATTTTTTTTGTATTTTGTAAAAAATGTATTTGGCATAATGTTGGCCTAGACTCTGACCTCAGATGGTAGCGGTTGTTGTGCTGATGCAGTGAAGTGATTGTATTTGTCTGCTCCACTGATGCAAAGAGCAAAGTCCGTGATCAATAATTTCTGTCAACAGACATACATCACCATTAGCAGTGCCCACACTTCCTGATGATGACCCTTACCTGACCTCGGTGACCTGTGCTCAGCACAGAAGAGGAAAGAGCCAGATGCACTCTGGTTCATGTCTTTTAAACAGAGGAAATTTGATCTTCTCTTGGAAACCAAGGCTTTCATTATTGCTTCTAAGTAGTATTCTGGGAAAATAATGGCATTTCATATCTGAAACGGAGTGCTCTAGGAATGCACCCAGACATTGTGTACGTGTTTTTGTGTGCGTCTGTGTGTAAGTACAGCTGATTGGATGATGGAGGTCAATTGAGTGACGTTAACTAATGATTAATCAGTTGCTGAGTGATATTGCTGATGTTAACTGAATAATCACTCAGTGTTTAAGATACACTACGTGACCAGACATCTTCTGTGTGAGTGTCAGTTTAAGTCAACATAAGCCACACATGATATTGGTCTTATTTTAGATTATTTTAGCAGTGCATGCTATTAAGAATTTTTTGAATCAAAATGTAATAACTTGGTCAGGCTCTAAAACAACTTTCTTTTTCAGCTGGTGTTCAATGTCTATAACCAATATTGACAGCATTCTCATCCAGACCTAGATCCTTATTTTTCAAACTTTAATCAGTCCAGTTGAACTTAAAAAAGCCATTACAAAAATAAAATTTGTTGCAGATGGCATATCTTGTCAAATTGAATGTGTTTTTGAAATCGGTACCAAAAACGTTTGATTTATTAATTTGCCTGAAAAGGCCTATTTGCCTAAAATGCCTGAGAGCTTGGTAGTGCTTTGCTACAGAAGGTGAAAAAAAAAAAAAAGGAAATAAACACTAACATATCTGCAGGAAAGATGTTCTGTGACAGCTGTTCGGCTTTTTAATCGTCCTCTCCAGCTGTTTCTAAGCCAAAGGTTTGTAAAATGTTAATAGACAGAAGGCATTCAGAATTATGAGCATTTCAAATCAAGTCTTGCAAAATCTGCTTTAACTTGTTTACTATCTTCACTGCACCCACTAACAAAAGCAAGCTTTATTTGTAGGCACGCAGAGAAATCTTGTAAAGAAAACATCTTTATTTGTGAGGATTTGTACTTTGTTGGCAGTGTAAGGTAGTTTATGATGTTTATAAATGGTTTAAACAGTTTAAACTACATTTTTATGTTTTCTGGAGAAAATGTGTGGTGCTTTTTTTTCCACAAAAAAGTGGTTTCTAAAGTGGCTGTCCAAGTCTTTAAGATATTCATGCTTGTGGTGTCTTTTTGGTTGTTGTTGTTGTTTTGTTCATTTTATGGCCAATAGTTGAAAATCCTAAGTGAGATTTAAGGTATTATTCATGTCCATCACATTGAACTATTAAGTTCAGTAAAAGTTTTTCTTAGTAATATTTATATAATATTATATAATATAAAATTATATTATTATTATTATAGTAAGCCATTTATTCATACATGGCTTTTACTTTCTTATTTATTTATTTAATATTTAAGTTTTTGACATTTTGTAATGGGCTTTTGTCAGTTTTATTAGTCCATGTGTAACTAATATTGAATTAAATAATTAAACCTCTCAGATCTATTGTCACTGTACACTTGTCAGCTCTGTAATTGTGGGTGTAGTCAAACTCAGTGCAGTCTCTCTTATTGCCCTCCCATTAAAAATTGCAGAAAGGAGGTGTGGCATACAGGAAGAGGGTGGTCCCAGTCAGACCGGGAACATCTGTGTATGTGTGTGTGTAGACGGTGCACTTATTCAGACTCTGAGCTCAAGCTTACAGTTGTAGTCATATATTAAAATATTCAGACTGCTTATACTGTAAATCCATTGGAGATTTAAAACCGAGACCGTACTGTTTAGAAAATTCTTTTTTTTTTTTTGTGTTGATCTTGTGGAGTAGAGGGAGTTTCGCCTGCTATTTCAGGACCAGATTTGATGGTGAGAGATGTATGAGCCATTGCGGTTTGCATGCATCCCACACCACAGCGTTCAGAGCTGAGATCAACATAGCTCTCGCTGCCTGGATTTCACACAACGATGTGCTCTTGAGTCTTGACGTGCCTTACTGAGAGGTGAGCGTGCTGTCTTTGTTTTAAAGAAATCAAAATGTGAAGTCAGTTCAACATTGACGTTTGACTGGATGTTTGTCTCTGCTAGCCTAGCTCTGATAGAATTTGTTGTGTGTGTTGCCATGTGAAGATACATGGATCGTTGCCGATAAGCTTTATGCATACTTACCCTTTGGCCTCAGATGAACTGGTGTGTGTGTGTGTGTGTGTGTGTGTGTGTGTGTGTGTGTGCGTGCGCGCGCTTTTGTCTTTTTTCGTCCCTGGCTCCTAGCTAAGTGAGTCAGGGGAAACAGAAGTAATGTTCTGACCTCAGCTGAGGAAGTATTATGAATGGATTGAGATTTGTGTGCATTTTTCCTGTGGGTGTGCCAAGTGACATAATTACATACTTAATCAGCTATTCATAAACAATCTGTTGATGATTCATTCATCTAATTTGTTACCATTTGTACTTTGATTTATATGTGTCTATTTTGAATGTTCTGATCTGTTTTTGTTGGTTGTAGGTCAGAGGTTAGACATCTATAGCTAGTTATCTATATATATGTGTGTATGTATGTGTTCACATGTTTACTTCAATACTACATGCTTTAAAATAAAGTTTTTTTTTTATTGGCATGTTTGGTTTGATACTCTTAAAAATAATGTTTTCAAATGGTGGTTTTCACAGCGATGCCATGCACTTTTAAAAATAAAGATTATTTTTTTGGCATTGATGGTTCCATGAAGAACTTTTAACATCTATGAAACCATTAGAGGACATTAGAGGAAAGGGTTCTTTAGATTGTTCAAATGTTAATACTAAAAATTGTTCTTTTATGAACGGTCAACTCAAAGGTTCTTTGGGGGACCAAAAATGGTTCTTCATTGACATTACTGAAAAAAAAATAAAATAATTTTGATTCCCCACTAAACCTTTCAGTTAACAGTTAATAAAAGATATTGTAAACCGTAAAAAACTGTTTACAGAACTGTAAAGAGCATTTTAAAACTCTTAAGAACATTTTTCCATCATAAAGAACCTATTGCTAAATGGAACGTTTCTATTGAAGATAAATGTTCTAACCATAAATTCTAATAAAAAGTGTTTATTTTTAGGAGTGCATGAACAACCTTTACCATTCCATTGGAAAACAGGTGAAAAAAGTAGTGAAAATATAGTGAAAAAAGGCTCTTTAGATTATTCAAATCTTCTTGACATAAAAAAAAAAAAATGGTTCTTTAAGAACTGTCCTTTTGGAAACCCAGAATGATTCTGTAAACCCCAAACCCCCACCGTTTGGAACCTTTACTTTTAGTATTTTTGTCCTTTTCAGTAGCGTGTTGCATTGTGATTACCACCATGGTTACACTTGGATGGCGGTTTACTTCCCAATAACCACCGATACCTGTTGATGACCCTCCATAATTAATAACCAGTATCAGCATGTGTGATTTGGTGTTTGCTCGTCCAATCCCAGTTGAACTTGGGGAAAGTCATTATATACTCAGCTCGACTGATCTCTAGTATTGAAGCCACAGGATTAGCACATGTAATGCAGGCTGCCGAATCACAAGCGTGCCTGGCAACAGCGGACAGTGTGCGTGTTCTGGATAACACTGGTTCTCTGGACTCTGAAGGAGTCTGACTCTGGGGAATCAGGTTAAATGTGGCTTTGGAATGAAGCTAATGTGGGTCAGGGGTCTGTGTTTTAAAGACTATTTGACTTATCTGCCTGATGGACAACATTTTTGCATCTTTCCTCTTTAGTTGCTTTTCTGGTTTTGTCTATGTGCTCAGATTCCCCGAGGGGTGCGGTCTGTGAACCATGTGGGACACCCTAGCTACTGTCCTGAATGATGTTATTGATCTCCCATATAGTCCAGTTGAGCTTAAATGTGGCTATGCCGCATCCGGTACACACAAGCTTACTATTTATCTGATTTAACAGGAACATCAATGATGATCACATGTGGGTGTTTAACGTGACATGTTTTTGATCATTTGATCATCTTATGTTAAAAAAATATAAATATAAAAAAAAAACAATAAACAAACTTTAAACAATAAAATCTGAATATACAAAATGTATACATTTGAATGGGTGGTATTTATTTAATCATTTTTTACATATTTGTTTTGTGAATTCATGAAAAATACAACAAAATATATGTAAACCGCTACACAACAAACAGTTACAATAGATTTATGTTTTGAATTTGATTTAATTTTAAATTGATTTAAATTAATAAATATACGTTTTATGAAAATCATTTATGAATGTATAAATTTAGGAATTTGATTTTAATTTAACTTAAGAAATCGGTAAGAAAAATGTTTTGTAATTTATCGGATCAAAATCAAATGCAGATCAATGTGCGTGTGCGCATGCACTTGTTAAAGCTTCAATATATTTTTTACATATTTGTTAAACCTGTCATTATGTCCTGACAGTAGAATATGAGACAGATAATCTGTGAAAAAATCAAGCTCCTCTGGCTCTTCCAAGTGGTCCTATTGCCATTTGCAGAAAGGCATCCGCTCCCGGTAAAAAATAACCAATCAGAGCTGCAGTCCGTAACTTTGTTTGTGTTCAAAATGTAGAAAAATGTATATAATAAGCAAGTACACCATGAATCCATTTTCCAAACCGTGTTTTTAGCTTGTCCTGAATCACTAGGGTGCACCTATAAGTGTTTATATTCGGACTATTTTAGATTGCTTCGGGGAAACCGCGGCGGAGTAACCCAGTACCTTTGTGATTCTTCATAGACATAAACAGAGAGAAGTAGTTCCGGCTACGATGATCTTCCGCAAGACGCAAGCAGTTCTGTTTATTAACCGCTAGAGCTTCAAAAGTTACCGACTGCAGCTTTAAGTTTTATGACATTTAATGACTTATTTTCATTTGTGTTACCTTTATTCTTTTCTTGCTTCTTGTTTTATTTCATTTGTTTCATATATTTCATTTTGTTGTTACATGTAATGCAATTGTTCTTTTTAAAACTCTTTCTTTAATGCATTTGTTTACTAAAAGCTCCCATTAGTCTTTTCCATCTTGTTTACTTGCATGCCGGATGAATCTCGTGGTTGCACGTCAATACCAGACTTAACATCACTTTGATTAGTTCAGCAGGGATCAATACTGTAACTTGCCATAAGGAACATTGGTTGATGACTGCTAGATGACAGACCAAAGGCCAGAGTTTGTTTTCTAGTTGATCCTAGACTGGCCTGAGAGCTGCACTGGATAACCTCCATTACGTAAACTCTAAAATGGAAACCCATTCGCTCTTCTGCAGGCCCACCAATCAAGGCTTCCAGACTTATGGATTAGCTTTTAATGAGAGAGGCAAAAAATTACAGACGACGTCACAAGCCTGTGGAGCTGTTGGTTTAGTGTTAGTTTCGTGACTGCATTTGATATCAGAGCACTGATGATGATGGATTTTTTTCCACGCAGATGATACAGGCACAAAATGAATGGCACTGTCAGCGGGAGAAAATGTCACAGAGGAAATCAGGAAAGACAGACTAAGAGCCACACGCTCATTTGAGATAGTCTGATGTTGAAGTGATGTTCTTCACTGATGATCTTCCCCAGGGAAAGAGCTCTTTAGGTCATATCCTGGAAGAGATATGACAGTTGGCTACATCATGGGACCTCAAAATCCTGCTTCATTTGTCCAAACAATTGCCATGCAATTATGTTATTATGGAGCTCCAATGTTTGAGTGATGTTTGTTCTGGGATGTTTGCATTAGTGTTGGTTTGGTTTAAAGGCGCAGGATCTTTAAACTGTCTTTGAAGGCCTTCACTGTGCTCTTTGCGAACAACTAACATTAGCATGTGCACTGTTCAAAAGTTTGGGGTTGTAATATTGTGCCATTATTAAGACAATTAAAAATATCTATTCTAATATGTGTATTATTTCTCTGATTGCAAGGCTTAATTTAAGCAGCCATTACTCCAGTCTTCAGTGTCATGATCCTACAGAAATTCTGATTTGGTGCCACAGAACAAAACCAAACAAAAGCATTTGTTATTATTATAATTAATATTCACTTTTGATCAATATAATGCATACTTGATGAATAAAATAATCAATTGAGATAAATATATATATTTGGCATTGACATTTTTTATATTTTTACTTTAACTGGTGCTGTTGTTTAATACGAACATTTTATACCTTACAACCTAAAATATGATTTCTTATACTCTAAAAAAATGCTGGTTTAAAAATAACCAAGCTCTGGGTGTAATATGAACAAACCCAATGATTTTACCCTATTTTGGGTCCATTTTAAGCCAACCAAATTTTTGTTTTAATTTTAGTTTAATTTAATTTAGTTTTAACTCAGCAGTGTAGTAAAAAAAGTTGAAGTTTAAAATTTACACAATTTAAAATAATTTTAAGACTGCATATTCAAATATCTTATTCCTGTTACAACAGTGTTATTTGCACCAGCAAATAAAGAAAATGCTAATTGCCCATGAGCAGTACATTTCCCATGACATAATGTGCCTCTTTGAGCACCCTCTCTTTTATAAATCCAACCGCCCAAACTCTTTAGATGGTGCCTACATGTGGTGAGACTGTTAATGAAAGCGATTACAACTCTTTAGTTTAAGCACACAAAGCTGAAACAGGCACTCTTGTCTTTCCATCTACTGTATTTGAAGAATTTCCCTTTTTTAATAATCTTTATAAATGCTTTGCTTGCAAGCTATGCATGTCAGATTTGTTCATTCCATTGGGGATGGTGATTCAGTCTTCTCCACATTGAGCTGTTTGCAGTGATAACCAACAACAACCTAGAAAGACTCTTTGTCGACAACTGAAGACAAAGTGCTCTGTGAACTGAAGCGGCGGAAGTGTTCATGAACTTCATGACCACAATTACCAATATTTTGTGCAAGACTGGCAAAAATTGTAGTTGCTTTTTTTTTTGGTTATTTATCCTAAAATCTGTATGTGGATTGAGGATAATAAACTCTTTAAAGCAAATCAAACCCTTCTGTCAGAGCATATAAAAACAATTAACATCCTGCCATTGTTCAAGTTCTAGTCACCAGATGTCCTAATTTGAATGGCTGTTGGTTAGCCGCATGCAGCTCTACAGATGCTCACAAAATGCTTTTTAAAGAAATATAAATTGTACAGTGGCCCCAAAAGGTTTTGAACGGTGAAATCAGATTAAAAATGTCTGAATGTCATTGCATCTGATATAAAGTGTCAAACCAAGTGGCATTTATAAACAAATGCCGTTAGCACTTTCTTTCTTTACTTTTCTGAGTAGGGCTTGCACTCGACTAAAAATTTGTCTGGTCGACTAGTAGTTATTCATTTGAAGCATTAGACGTCTAATGGCACGTTGATTTAATAAACAATTAAAATCATAATAATGAGAGTTTAATAGCCCACATAGCTTAATACGTATTTACGCACACACACAAAGTTTGCCACAGCACCAGCAGAAGTAATGATTACGAATGTGTCAGGGAAAAACAGCAAGGAGACTGTATTAAAATTTTAATAATTTATTGATAAACTAGTGCTGTCTTTGTTTTCAGTAGTGCAGTAGTGGATGTACCTGTCTGCATGTTTCATACAGATTCCATAATATTACATTACATAATATTTGTTCAGGGGTTAGCACATTGACCAAAATATGTAATTTCCATACCTAAAATACATATTTTACAGTCACCGTATGAAGACTGATAATAAACACGCTAAGGATTCCTTCCAGCATCCTTCACAAAACTTAAATCAACCCTCTTAAATGCAATAGTTTAAAATCGGCCCAACTCCATGCAAAAAATGCGGATTTGGCAAAACCTGCATCCAACACGAGCTGCAACCAAACTGATTTGAATACTTTGCACATTGATAGTGGCTCCCTGATGCACAGAAATTATATTCAGTATTAGAATGTATTGAATATACAGTAATGAGAGCAGGGAGTAATGGTCAGAAATTGGGAGGGGGTTTAAGAAAACAGTCCTGCTCAGGGCTTTAATACAAAAACTCACACAATGAAAAAAGCCATATCCTGGACATTTGGGTGATTTTAGAAACACATTTTCTTAGGCCGAAAAAGAGGACATGTTTTGGGAAAAGAGGACATATGGTCACCCTTACATAGTGCACTGACTTATGATCCAGCATGGGAATTGCTTTCCGGCGTAGGATCAATACTGCCGTTCATAAAGATTGAACTTTGCTTACATAAAAATGCCTGACCACCTGGGTGGAGCACGGTGATACGCGGGCTGAGCTCTCGTGGATTAACTCCACTGGGGTATGACAGAGATATTTCATAAGACGAGTGTTATGGAGGCATTTTCATGGCAGTCACATGCACATTACCTGAGATTTGCCTTCCTTCAGGTGTTCCCTCCCACTTTTCTTCAATGTTGTCAGTATTCCCTTCTTTACTCTGTTTACACTTGCATGGTTTTTGCAGCAAAATATCAGTCTTGTCATGGGTAGAGCTGCACTAGAATATTTGATTATTCAAATATTCGTTCGGTGAGTTGGATTAGATTTTAAATTTTGAGATTTTAATTTTTTTTTTTTTTTTTTTTTACACTTGCCACCCCCCACGAAACGGTTGCGCTTGAATATAGCAGCTTTTTTACTATCAGGCCAAATGGTTTTAAGGGTGCATGACGTCGCCACTCTGTTGCCTGGCTACAAGTTTCTCCAAACAGCCAAGTAAACAGCTACGCTACGTTCAATATAAAAAAGAAAAGAAAATGTCTGGAGACAGTTTGTTCTGTGTAAGAAATATTTATGCTTATTGATATTATACTCATCGTCGCCTCACGTTTATTTTATCCTTCACATAGAGTTGTCTTTTTCCTATTATTGAACAAAGTAAATATCAGATAAAAAAGCAATCCCAAAAACAGAAATATCTGATCACCACCCATATCACTGTTTATATTACAATTGTGTTACCAAGGCAAGGACTGACACATTTGCATTGCATCCAAAGAGCTCCGTTATAAGCACTACAGTGGAAAATTAAACCATATCAGTGCTGACTGGCCCGGATCGGTCGGAATGGAATGGTTAAGCAAAGAGAACGGTTCAGCCCGATTGTGAAAAAGTGATTGTCAATTGGATAATAAAAATACAAACAGACGGACACACAGAAATTCCTGCCTTTATTAGAGAGAAGAATATGTTCGGCTCCCTCCCTCCCAAGCTTCGAATATTCGGTAATGATGATTATCGAAGCTTCAAAGCTCAAAAAAATTTTATTCGGGTCAGCCCTAGTCATGGGTAAACCTTGATTTTAGTCTCCTAGGACTGACCTCTAATAGAGACAGTACAAGGTTTGCAGAATTTGATACCATTCCCCTTAAACAATTTATCTGAATTGCTTTGGAAGAGTAATCTGGGAGTATTAATGCTGTGAGTGTGTGTTAACTATTTTCAAGGACAGTGTTATTTTGGTATTTTTTTTTTATGCTATTATATAAGCTTTTTATATTTTTTGTTTTTATTTTCAATTTTAGTGTAAGATTTAGTCATTTTATGTGCAATTGCATTTTTGTTAGTTGCCAATTTAAAGTTTTTCCATCTTTATATTTTATTTCAGCTTTATTTCAATTAACAAAAACATTTTATTAATGGTTAACAACTACAACAACACTCACAAGGATGCATGTCAAATTAAATTTACTTGAACAAAGGCAGAGTTGTAGTGGTCAGAATTTGTTTAACATGCTTTTTTTCAGTTAACAGATGTCCATTCAGAAAAGTCAAGCTTATACATAAACAAACTGGCTGTTTTATGTGTTTTACAAGCACAGCTAGACTCTTATTTAATTTGGGCTTCGGGAAAGATGTCATTTTTTATTAGGGATAAAATGTTATGCTCAGTTCATAGCACATGTTTGCTTTCATTTAGGCTAGCTGCTGATTCTTTTACTATTTTAGTTGTAAATATTTTAGTCACCTGTCTCGGTACAGACTGTGGTATCCCATGAGCACATGAGCTGAAAGATGAGGAGCAGACTGTTGCTTTTTTTTTTTTTTTTTATACGTTCACACATTTGTTGGTTTTGTAATAACTTTCCTACGCTAGTCTTTTTAAAAGAAGTTTACATTTCAGGGGTTTCCCAAGATTGTTTAACTCCCAGGCGATCCCAGTGCTTCTTTTGGACAAGATGTGGATTTGGATTACCCGTTTTTATTTTGACATTTATCAGATAAGCTTCTGCATTGCATGCGGTTTGAATAGAGGAGGAGAATATTTGCTTAGCGATGTTTGTGTGTCATAGTTTGGATCAGACATTGAGGACATCGATTTAAATCTTCCGCTTGTGAATGATTTACTGGCATATTGTCAACTTGCATTATTCAGTTGAAAAAAATTCACAAACATATTACCAAAATCAATAAAAAAAGAAATGGAGTGGAATATGACTTGGCCATGTTTTAGTGAACTCATCTGCTAATTGCTAAATAAATAAAATAAAAATTGCGGAGAACGTCTTCATTCTCAAAGCCTGATTTTAGGGGACAAATTTGAAAAAGAGCAACCTATAACAAATCAAAATGCTGTTGTCTGCTGTTCAACTTGATCTAATAATAGACGTGGAATCCATTCTTATGGGGTGAAGTGTGTGGTCTCTGCTCACTGATTGTTAGACCAACTAGCCAGGCCGGAGCTATTTTCACACCATGATATAAACCCAGCGGTGAGAAAATTCCAAACCTCGCTCAGGGGAACAGCTGTGTCTACTCTGCTAAATAGTTACAGTGTGAGAATCGAGATTCTCTTCCGCGTTGGGAAAAAAATCAGGCAAGGCCATGTTAGTGTGAACATCCAGATTGTTGACATGGCTGAGTGAATCATTCGTTTCAGCACTCAGAAAAAACACAGAAGAGTTTCCTCTGGAATTTTGCTTTCTTTTTTGTCTTCCTTCTCTGTTTCCTTCCTTCCTTTCTTTTTTCTCGTTCAAATGTTTTCTACTGTAGCTTTTCCGGTATCTAGCTGTTTTCTTCAATCAGATGCTGCCAAAACAGTTTTTAATGCACACTGTGCATAGAGCCTTATATCTTAATAAACTGAGTCAATAATCACTCACATAGAATATACTTTCTTGATTGCAAAGAACTGGAAGGCTCATTAGATTTTTAGCAAATCATTCTGAAAATTCCTCTCAAAGAACCAGTTCAAAAGAAACGATTGACTGATTCATTTGAATTATCAGTGTTTACAGACTCCTTGTCTGACATTGCATTTGTTTTGTAAATAAACATGCAGTTCAATACTGTTGTGTAATTTAATGTTAAATTCAGTTCGATAAATAGTTTTTTTGTATGTATTGAGTTTCATTAGTTGTGTTTAATTTAAATTGACTGAGTATGAGTCTAGCTCGGGTGAATTTTTTTTTTGATCCATCCATTCCTTCCATCCTCATAATTTCCTGCTGATTCTCCATCATCTTCTAAATAAGAGACAAAAGCCTCAGAAAATTACATTTTATATTCTGATTCAGATTGTTGTATAATTCCAAAGTAAACAAAGTGGAACTTTAAATTGATGGAATTGTTTCCAGCATTTCTTTTCTCAGATGAGCTGCAGACAAACATTCAGGGGTCAGATCATGTTGTGCATCAGTTTAAGTCGGTGTTTGGGTATGATGGCACTATAAACCTGCTCTGCAGGGTCAAGTACACTGAGCACATTTTACACAAACACACATACCCTGAACTCCAGCCTAATCCTCAAGCCATTCAAACCTTTATGTCCCTGTTCTTCAAAAGGGAAACATCTGGTCACTTTGAGCTTCTGGGTCTGATCGTAAATTCAGAGTGAAGTTTATGTTTGACTTCTTCTGGGTTGTGATGGCCTTAGCACTGGAGCTCAGGCTGGTGTACTCATTAAAACAGAACTGGATGAAGACAAAGTTGGACATGGTAACGTTCGTCATCATTCCTAATATGGAGAAAGGGGAGATGAACAAGGTTTAGTCTGTTGAGAAGTCAGGGCCAGTTCCATTGTGTGAGGTCTGAGGATAAAGAAATTAAGAAATCTTGGACATTTGGGGATGTAGATCAAACAAAGTGATGATGTGGCAAAGTAATAATTAGTAATTTGGCAGACACAGAGAAACCGAATTACAAAGACAGTCCCTTGAAGTACCCCATTTTTTTGTTTGTTTTATTTAGTTAGCAGCATTTCCTCACCCTTATATTGTTCCACATCAGTTTTGAAAAAGTTAATTCAGTCCAGAAAGGATATAAAAAAAAAACACCATAAAGGTGGTTTATGCACTGTATTTCAAGTCTTCTTTTGCCATACAATAGCTTTGTGTGAAGAACATGCTATATATCAAGTTGTGCAGAAGCTCACATTTTACACTTTGGTCTGTACTTCATAGCTATCATATGGCTTTGGCTTTAGAAGACCTGCACTGCTGCATTACCTTTATGATGATGCTTCTTGAAACTTCTCATGCCTTAATTTGGTTTCGCTGCATGTAAAATAACCAACCGTTCATGCATTTTTCACATTGGTTCCCAAAGGTATTTCATGCTATACCACCACACTTTGGTTTTTGCAAAAACAACTGTTTACTCTTGAGAGTAAAAATAAAATTTCATCAGGCTCTGATTTTGTTGCTTTAGCAGTATGATTTAGTCCTTGTGAAGAGCTTTTCTGTTTTCCACTATTAAATTGCAATATTCCTTTGCAGTTTACTTTAACTTCTAGATACAGATCAAGTTAAATATTGAATGATTATTACTCGTAATGCACATTGCAAATAAGTTTTTTTTTCTCTTAAAGTGATTCACATGTAGTATAATGTGATAGCTCATTGCTTTTATAGCTGTTTTATCTGTCTACATGGCACTGTGCATGTTGACTTATGCTGCTGTGTACTGCTGGAGTTTATCAGGCTTATGTGAACGTTGTAATTGGTTATAAGATCATACAGTGCTGGCATTATGAGTCTTACTGCACAAACACGCATAGATAATCCCACTTCTCATTTGTTGTAGGAAAAACAGTTTGGGGATGGTACGATTTCAAATTTTTTTTGAGAATAATTTCTTATCCCTACTAAGGCTGCAGTAATTTGAAATATACATTAAAAACAATAGTGTTGTGAAATTTTACTACAATTTTAAATGCATTTTTTTCCCCCTAAGGATATCGTATATAAGATGTATTTTATTCCTTTGATGGAAAAGCTGAATTTTTACTAGGAATTATTCTTTAGTGTCACTAAAGAGTACTTTTTATTAGAATTTTTTTATTTGTAACGGTGAAAAAGTTTTTACTGTTTTTTTTTAGTAATGTAATGCATCTGCTGAATAAAGGTGTTTATTTCTTTAAAAAAAAAAATTATGAACCCAAACTTATGAGTGCTAGTGTAACTGTGCAAAGTATAATCAAAGCCTTGATTGTGATTAATTTCTGGGAGATTTTATGCACCAGTGGAGATACTTTGCATATCGCTATTGTTATTAAGCTGGAGGTCCAATGTAACCTGTTAGTCAGGAGTGTACTTAATACAGTAACATTTTAGTTTAAATACATCACACATCTCATGTGACATATGGCTGCCAATAGCCCTGGGTGGCGGTATGATTTTCACTTGTGTTATGTTTTGTGTTGAGCTCTGTCTCCTCATAGCCATCCACAGTTTCACTTAACCAAGAAATTATTAACAGTGTCAGTTTTTTTGTTTATTTGTAGCTTCGATGTCATCCGTCCTAATTGTCTTTTTTTTTTTTCTCATCCTTAATTTTTTTTTTCTCTTGCACAGGGGGTCGTAGCTAAAGCTGAACACATTTGACTGGCTGGGCCTCTGGCCATGATGGCCCCACGTAAGCGAGGAGGGCGGGGCCTGTCATTCCTCTGTTGCTGTCTGAAGAAGAGTAACCATCCTGAGATCACCTACCGCCTCCGTCATGACAGCAACTTCACACTGCAAACCATGGAGCCCACCCTGCCCATGCCCCCCACGGAGGAACTGGATGCCATGTTCACTGAATTGGTGGTATGTGTTGTACCATGACCTCCATACTTTTTATTTTGTTTTCCTTCTTTTGTTTTATTTATTTCCCAAACTGATTGACGGGTAGATAGATGGATGGATGGATGGATAGATACTGTGAATGGATGGAATAATGGTTGATAAATGGATTTTGGGGTATGGAGATTGTTTGAAAGATGGATGATAAAAGGATGGATAGGTAATTGGATGAATAGATGGATGGGTAGGTACTAGGTAGTTATATAAATAGATGGAAAGATGGATGGATTGATTGGTAGATGAGTGGATGGATGGGTATATAGAGCACTCATTGTAGTCAAATTTTATTTTGGTTTATGTATTTTATTCAAATTTCTATTTGCTGTAAAAAGAATAGTTGTTTCAACTTAAAAAGAATAAGTGTTTTAGGTTTAGTCAACTCAAATATCCAACTTGTCACTAAGTACATTTTAACATTTCAAGTTGGCTAACATTAGGACTGTGCGATATGAAAAACAAAAACTATCGCAATTTCTTTGATCAATTTTACGATTTCAATTTTAATCACAATTTTGACACCTACAGACATGCTTTACAGTCATAAATGTGTTCAGTGTTGAATTTGAAACATTTTTCCAAAAGATATCCAATTAGAGCTTTATCAAAAAGTTGTAACGTCTCTAGAACAGACATCATTCAAAATAATCACTTAGTAAAGATGTGACAATGTCCAAAAAAAAAAAACCCTGTGTCCAGGGATTTTTACATTTTTTTTTTTTTTTTTGCCATGCATTGGTCATAGAGTTCGTTGTAGCGGTGCCTCATGTGTTGAAATAGATTTGTTGCACCAGGTTCACACATACTCTGTCCGCACTGCGTAGAAGCAGCATGGATTCATTTTGCTTTCGTACAGGATGCTTTGCAGTCCTCTCCAGATCTGTGGCTGTTTAACACAAACACATTTATCCATAATTTTGATTACAATACAGAAATACAATCTTTCATAGACATATTCACATTTAAACTCAATAAATATAGCTTAATTTTCTTACCTCCACGAGTGCCATCAATTATTGCCTTATCTAAAAGTGCACTTTTCCTTGTTTTAAAACTAGCCAAAAAGTCACGTTTGACTGTGAAACCGTAGACATTAATTATTATAATTTGTATACTTACTACATTTCCGTGACAATCCATGTTAATTTGTAACATGAAACTTTTTGTGGTCACTTTACTTCAGCGTGTGCACTGCAGCATGATCACTACATGACTACTGCAGATTCATCGCTCCTGGAGTATGGCGTTATTTTAATGACAAATGTCAAGAGCACATTATTGTATGAGTGCAGAAAAATATGCATCACAGACGGGGTTGTTATCCTGGTATTACATATGCCTGATCTGTTCTGTTCTCGCACTCCATTTAGGTGCAATGCATTTTGATTGGTTCGGATAGCATACTGCGGGAGGTTGGGAAAATCGTGCTATAAAGCGATTTTAGAAATCGTGCACACTCAAATTGAGATTTTTATGACAATTTCGATTAATCGCATAGCCCTACAGCACAATTAAATTGATTTTTGATAAAGTGTATATCTTTGGACAAAAGCTACTTTGAAAGTCAAATCCGGTCTTTGGTTTTGTCAAACATTATATTGGAAGGTATGTTAAGGATAAACTATTAAAACAACACTTTTATATCCTGTGAGCTTTCACCACTGCATTTTTCGCTAAGACAGAACATACAGACTTCATAAGCACGCAAGCCCACATGGCCAAAAATCACAAATGGAGCCTGTTAAGTGGGTTCATTCACATTAATCCCATCGGAATAGTTAGAAATATGCTTGTTCTTCAGTTGAGCACTGCTTTGCTCCACCATTCCTCCATTTGTGGAGTGAATCAGTGCTTGTCTTGGACGCCGTGATATGGGGAATCCAAGCATTCTCTGCTAATGGTCCAGTAAAGAGTGTTAGACAATGCATGTTCCCTCATTAGCTCTGCAGACTCCATTGAGTAGGAGAACGTCTGTATGTCTCATGCCCACTAGCGCGTGACCAGCAGGCATTTGGCACAGATGGGCTCATGGATGACTTGCATGCAGCAGACTCTGTCCCAAACGCAGCCTGTCCCCTGCTGATTCTTTGAGGACTCACAGTGAACCACAACTGAGACCTCAATCTGTGTCATGTTGACTTGATTAAATAGGAAAATGCTTCTAGCAGGCTTTTGATTATGTGTTGATTTGAGGGAGGTGAGAAAGCAGTCCTAATCATGAAGTTGACGGATAGCTGCTTCTATCTTGATGGCTTTTAGTGAGTGTGAAGGATAGCAGATCAAAATCTCAGGTTCAGGTTTTTCCTGCAGAGACATAAACAGGGAGAAACTATGAGAGAACAGTCTGGACAAGATCAGATTTTGACCTGACTGCTTCTGCAATAGATGTGGTGTCTGGATATGATGTTCTCTCTCTGGAATCTCTGCTCAAATATACATGAGTGCTTATGAGTTGAATTATACGATTTTCCTGTAGTTTTCATTCTTTTTATCCTCATTATTTCCTTATGCAGCCTGTTAAAGTGGTCTTGGGACCTGCTCGTTGTATGTGTCTCTCACATGATGTTAATTAACTTGTGCCCAAACATCTGGACTGAATATGACCAACTTGGGCCAGAACTGCATCATGGGAATGCACAGAGGTCACAGGAGTGTACAAGCATTCATTGATGGTTTACATGACTAAATCTTTTCTTTGCCGTGAGGAAACAAGGACTCTCTATCTCACACAGAATTATGGGAAATTAACCCCGGCTTGAGGGTCATTGATATACAGAGGCTGATGTCAGAATTTAAGAAATGTTTGTTTTGTCATGCCTTATAATTGACTGGATAGGATGCCCGTGTGTGTTACTGCCAAAATCAAACCTTATTATTTATTAGATTGTATATACCGTATTTTTCGGACTATAAGTCGCACCTGAGTATAAGTCGCATCAGTCCAAAAATACGTCATGACGAGGAAAAAAAACATATATAAGTCACACTGGACTATAAGTCGCATTCATTTAGAACCAAGAGAAAACATTACCATCTTCAGCAGCGAGAGGGCGCTCTGTTTTCGTTAGTAGACTACAGTTATAGTTATAGTTATAGTCCGGAAAATATGGTAATGTATATTCTTTTGAATCTATCTATCTGTCTGTCTGTCTGTCTAAAAAATTGAGCAATCATAGTTTTTAAGGAATGTATTATATTATATTATATTCATCTTAGGATTTATATTATATTCATGTTATTTATATTGTATTTGTATTATATTCCAAATAAGCAACCTAAAGTGTAAATTTTCGTTATTTAACTGTATTAGAATGTGACTTTTTATTATTATTATAATTGTTTTTTTTTTTGGTGATTGAGTTGAAAAAGTATGCATTGTTTTAAAACCTATCATCTTCTTCTCAGGATGAGCTGGATCTCACAGAAAAACATAGAGAGGCCATGTTTGCCCTTCCTGCCGAGAAGAAATGGCAAATCTACTGTGGCAAGAAAAAGGTAAGTAATTGGCACTAGACGAGTCTGGGCAGGGACTCCCATTACAGATTCCTTTTCCATTTTCTGAAAGACCTGAACATATAGCCTGGCATTGACCATGCATAGAAGTTTCCTAAAACAACTCCGTTTCCTGCGGAGACATTTCATCTGGCTTGACTGTGGAGTTTGAAACTGAACAGCTAAATGTATGAACAGTCGTACTGTACATCCAAAAAAGGACCTAATATAAATGCTGCTGCTCTAGTACAGGCTTGGCTTTGGGACAGAGAAGTGGTGTTGAGTGCAAGGGTTTATTTTCACAGTACGTGTGATTTGGGTCTGAGGAGTGAGAGGTAACAGAACCCAGGCTGCCGTGACACACTCTGTAAACTCTCGTTTATAGGAGGCATTTACGCCAGTGGAACTAAAGAGCAAACCACACAGCAGTGGTCTGAGGTTTCTCTACAGCTGCTGGAGTATAAGACCAGTTACCTGGTCACGACTCACCAGGGGAGAGCTCTTCAGCTGCTGACCTATTGTACTCTGAAACACATAAAAAACAATACTGTCAATCATTATGATGTTAGGAACGAACTTTATTCTCATTCATATGTTTAAGCAAGCATTTATGTTGATGTTCTGTGCGATGGATCAAGGCTTTGTAAGCTTATACACTGGTAGAGATGGAATTTCAGTTAACATTTTAAAGCTTATTTCTGGTTTAAAGGGATAATTCACATCAAATATTTATTATTATGGCATCATTTACTCACTTCATGTCCCTCCAAACCTGTATGATTTTGGTTCTTACATGGAGAACAAAATAAAATATTAAAAAATGAATAGTATTTTTAGTCATAGAGTGAAAGTCAGTGGGGCTCAGATTTCCAAATGTGTTATTTTGTGTTTTACAGAAAAAATACAGACAGACTCATCAGATTTGAAGTCTTGTTAGTTTGGTCTGGTCTTGTGGCTGACTAAAGCATGTCACGAAAACACAGACATTTTATAGACATTTATAAACATAGGTGGCACAATGCACTTATAAGTCTGCTTTCTGCCGTAAAACAAGAAGATGATTTTTTTCTCTGATTTGAGTTTCTCACAATTGTGAGTTTATAATTTGAAATTATATAAACTCACAGATCACAGAAGAAAAAGAAAAACATGATATTAATTTAAGTTTATAACTTTATTTTGTGAGTTATAAATTTCTAAGTTCTGAGAATAAAAGTCCTAATTTTGTGAGATGTGTTTTGTGAAAGAAAAAAAATTCCAAATCTTTCGCTGTATTTTATTTTATTATTTATTTTATTTTACACCCAACCTGTCTCAGAAAAACGAGTACGCTGCATTATCCCAGCTCCATAAAATACTAAGTGCAGCGTGTCAGCCAACTACACCTGTAAGGCCTGAATCAGATCTCCTCCCAGTGGAGTTTTGGGGTCTGAGCAACATGTGGAACCAGCACCGTGCAATATGAGTACTAAAACTACCATCAAGATGTTGAGGCCAAAGTACATGTGAATGTCTGGTATGAAGTATTTGTGTTAATAATAACCATAATGAGATCTTTCTCACCCTGTGTTTTGGTTTCAAGCTATACTTTTATTAATCTCTAAACTCCTATGGTCTAAAATAGTTTAGTTAAATTGTATAATTGCAGAATGCGGTTATAAAACAATGGAGGGACTTGTTAAATAAGATTCCTGGAAGCTTATGGGCTCATGTGGTGTGTGAAACCCCCCAAAACAACCCTGGTTCCCAATTCCAAACTTACCCTGGCCAGCACAAGTCAATCTTAGCCTGAAAGAGCAAGCAGCTGTTATATTATAGACACACTAAACACTGTGGTATTGTTTCCCAACCCCTGGCTTTGTATTAAAAGCTTTAAGAAATCAGTTACTCTGGGAAAAGGCATGTTTTGGACTGAATTGTAGCCTTTTAACACTCTGCCAGAGCGTTTAACTCAACATTAGGAGTGTAGTAGTGCCGAAGCTCAGTGTCTGGTGTCTGTTTTCAGGTAACAAGAAGCATCTCATGCAAGGTGTCAGCTGTGGACGTTCACACACATAAAATATATCGGTTCACAAGAACTTTTGGATAGTTGGATGGGATTTTGTGGGAATCGCAGTGGTTAGATAAGATATGTTCTCACACATTGTGACTGTGGAAGTGCTTGAGAACCTGGCAGTACAAAGAGATCTGTGTTGGTGTGGAGGACAGTACAGGGATGTTTGTGTGTTTCAAATCAGAATTCACCCAATTAACTTTCTTGTTGTGAATGATTCATCTGTGTGTTATTCATAATCTTTTGTAAATCCTTCTTATTTTTTAATTCCTCCTCTTCAACATCCACTCACTGTCTGTCGTTCTCTCTATCATTCTTTCTATTTATTACTGTATCATATAATTTTTTGTCTATCATTCCATCGTTTGTTCTTTCCATCATTCTATCTGACGTTGTCTATCCAAACATGTTGTGCTGTATGAACATTGTCTTACAATAATTAGTGTTTGCCTAACATTTTAGATTATACTTTTCTGTTGTTGTTGTTTTTTTTTAGTTGAAATTTCTGTCTGTTTATATAAATTTGTGTTCATATGATTTCCGTTTTATAGGGCTAATCTTTAGTTTTTTATAGGATCAGGAAGAGAATAAGGGGGCGACCAGCTGGCCTGAATTCTACATCGATCAGATCAATTCTATGGCTGCTGTAAGTATGACTAACAAACTAGACAGCAAATAATGAACACTTCCCTGACCACACTCGTTTCCGTCTTTGCCCTGAGGATATAAAAGTCTCTTAGTCGAGAGGGAGTCATTAAACTCACATATGCTGCCCTCGAGGAAGTTGTTGGGGATGTAGGTGTTTATCGAGTGGTAAACAACTATAAATATTTCATAGCGCTGATGCTCAGATAATTGGTGAAGCTATAAATTCACTCAGGTTATAGCACAGTTTTCCTTTTGTATTACATCTAAAACATTTTTGTGGTGTTTTTTTCCCTTCCAGTTTATATGCAGTCAGGTAATTTAACAAAAATTTTACCTGGCAAACTTTGGACAGTCCATTAATTATATTCTGTTAAATATCACCACCAGAGAAAGTCTCTGCTGGCCCTAGAGAAGGAGGATGAGGAGGAGAGGAGTAAGACCATAGAGAGCTTGAAAACTGCTCTCCGCACACAGCCAATGAGGTACTGCCTTACACACACACACACACACACACACACACACACACACACACACACTCTGTGGGCCAGTATAATTCTTTTTAATAACTCTAATTAGGCACATTGCCTTGCTCATGGCTGTGTGCAAATGGAGGTTCTCTATTTCACTTCGTGCTTCATTAAATTGCATTAAGTGCATACAGTACAGTCTTTGCAGAGTATTAGATCTTTTGCTCTATTCCAGTTGTGCTGAGACTGATTCGTTTATGCTCTTTGCATAATAATATGAAGTGCTTCTCACAAAGAATTCTGATATCACATCGAAATCAGTAGGAAAAAAAAGAAAAATCACTATTATTTTCCTTAATAGTGATTGTACAAAAGATGTAAATTTTTCTAAAGTTTTGAGCATATTTTATTGACTTAATTCCAGATAAATTCCAAGTTTAGTTAAATAACGTGCTTTTAAAGGCACTGTGACAGCTGCTAAAATGATTAAGAATTTGTATAGCTGTCTCCCAGAGACCATTTACAGGGCCAGCGACTTAATTTAGCTTGCCCCTCCATCATGGTGGTAAAGGCCTCAGCAGCTTTTCTCATGCAACTTTCTCTGCAGCTACAGCAGTGCTTCTCTGCACTTAAAATTCAGGACATTAAGTAAAATTTTCCATGTGTTCTTCTACCGGAGTCATAATGTGTTTTCATCCGTTTGGCCGAACCTTTGTGGTGCTCCTCTAGGTTTGTGACACGGTTCATAGACCTCGATGGACTGACGTGCATCTTGAACTTCCTGAAAACGATGGACTACGAGACCACCGAATCTCAGATCCACACCTCCCTGATTGGCTGCATTAAAGCCCTGATGAACAACTCTCAGGGACGTGCCCATGTGCTCGCACATTCAGAAAGCATCAACATCATCGCTCAGAGCTTGGCCACCGAGAACATCAAGACCAAAGTGGCTGTTCTGGAGATCATGGGTGCTGTTTGCTTGGTGCCCGGAGGACACAAGAAAATCCTGGAAGCCATGTTGCACTATCAGAAGTTCGCCTGCGAACGGACCCGATTTCAGGTGGGCGGAAAATTAGAGACTTGGTGGTTTCCCCTCATTGGGCCTCATTCTTTAAACGTAAATCATTCATAAAACCAGTTGTTCATAAATTGTTCCTTTTGAAGTGAATGCAACGATTTACACAGAAATTCGTTCTGCTTTTGGTTCATAAATAAGGCCATTGAGACTTATGAATGAAATATTAAGAGGTCTTTCGCCCTTTGTTGTTCTCGTTCTTTCTCCCCATCTTCTCGGTTTTCACACAGACCCTTCTAAATGACTTGGACAAGAGTACGGGCCGCTACAGAGATGAGGTGAACCTCAAGACGGCAATCATGTCCTTCATCAACGCAGTCCTCAGTCAAGGAGCAGGGGAGGTAAGCGCTACTTTCTCTACATCTGCATCTCATTAGATTCAAATCATCCAAGAGTTTCTCCATGATTTCCAACGTTTCATTTACAGACCAGTTTGGAGTTCAGAATTCATTTGCGGTATGAATTTCTAATGCTGGGCATCCAACCAGTGATTGATAAATTACGGTCCCATGAAAACTCCACGTTAGATCGGTAAGTGCTGTATTTTGAGACCCATCATCCTCAAGTACTTGGCCGGGTTTTGTTGAGCTTAACATGCAGTCGTCTTTTCTTACTCTTCAGGCATTTGGAGTTCTTTGAGATGCTACGAAATGAAGATGAATTAGCCTTAGCTAAGCGGTTTGAGAACGTACGCTTGCTGTCTTAATTTGACTCTTAATACTGGCCCTTTTTTTCCAAAAGTAATTTCATTGTCTCTTTGTTTGGTTCAGGTTCATATAGACACTAAAAGTGCTACTCAGGTGTTTGATCTCGTCCGAAAGAGGATAAACCACACGGACGCCTTCCCGCACTTTATGTCCGTCTTGCAGCACTGTCTTCATATGCCTTGTGAGTGATGTCACGTCCATGGACCCCGCCACAAACACTTCATAACAAGTGCCACTAAAGAATACAAAATAATACCATGGCATATCATTTTGAACATGGACCTATAGTAAAACCATGTGTTTGGGACATGTACAGTGTTTATCTATTTTTTCTTATGAAAAAGTTAATGTTTTTAGTGAATTTTAGTCAGCATTAAATTACACTTTACATTACCATTCAAAAAGTTTGGGTTCAGTAAGATATTTTTTTATTTCTTGTTCCTTTTTTTTTTTTTTTTTTTTTTACCCCTTAACTGTCACTAACATTTTTCCACATGGACTTGAAATTGCATTATCCAAACTTAATTTTTTATAACGAAAACATTTTATGACATAATATTCATGTATCATTTTCATGGTTTAAAATGGGTTTTAAAGGTTACATTTTGAGATTTTATTTCTAAAGTGTGACAAAAAAGGGCAACGAAGAAGACTTTTTTTTTTTTTTGATAAAGGTCAGTACTCCTGTCATGAAGTAGATTTTTGTGGGTGCATTCTTGTCATAAATTAATATATTACTATTTTACCAAAAAACATTGGTAAAATATCTATTTAGGACACTTACACCTTTCCACAATATATAGTTCATCATGATTAGATTAGGATTTAATTGTAATATAGTGAAGTAAACGTAGGCGTCCCACATAGGGGATGGGTGACAGTTAAGAGTTAAGGAATTTACACATTTATTCAGCCAGAATGTCAAAAAGACATGTCAATAAATGCTGTTCTTTTAAACTTTCTGTTTATTAAATAATCATATTAATAAAAATAATAATATAAAAAAACTCTGTTACCACAGAGATATTAAGCAGTAGAAATTTTTTTCAGCGTTGATAAAAATAAGAAATATTTTTGAGCACCAAATCAGCATATTAGAATGATCTATGAAGCATCGTGTGACACTAAAAATCAGCTTTGGCATCGCAAGAATAAATTGCATTTTAAAATGTACTAAAATAGAAGTTAGTTATTTTATATTGTAATAATATTTCAGAATATTTACTGTATTTTTAATCAAATAAATGCAAAAGCAATAAAAAATCTTTCAAAAGCAATAAAAAAATACCTACATACCCCAAAACTTTGAATGGTAGTGAATACAGTATATATGCATTATATCAGTCACTATAATAAACATTGTGTAGTCTGCTTTCTAAGTGTTGACCACCATCTCTTCTCTTTACTCAGACAAAAGAAATGGAAATACTGTGCAGTATTGGCTCCTCCTCGACCGAATTGTCCAGCAGATTGTACTACAGAACGACAAGGGTCATGACCCCGATGTGGCTCCTCTTGAGAACTTTGACGTGAAAAACGTAGTGCGAATGTGAGTGAGAGATGCGTGTCATTACATTTAACTAAATTGTACCCTGGTGTCCTCATTTTTTCTAATTTATTAATATCCTGAGTTTTAATACTCTCCAAAATGACCTGTCATATCATTTTTTGATTTAAGTAATTTAGCTAAAAAAATATAATCCCAAATCCATAATCCAGACCCCAAGTTATTTTTAAGCAAGTAGCCATTCACCTGTATCTAATCACATATTAGGAAAGAGCCAGACCTCAGATTTTGTTGCTTGATGTTTATATACAAAGACCCATCCAGAATATGATTGAACGTTAAAAAAGTTGCTTGCTTTTGGGTGGTACAAGAGTTCAAATAAACACATCTTTGTGTCATCTTTCTGCATGGGATTAATTAGAAGTGAGACACAACTTCACTCAGACAGTTCAAACAAGTCGAAAGCTGAGAGACGATCTGGGACAGTTTCAGTCGAATAAAAACAAATATGCAGAATGCATATGGAAAACATTTGGTGGTTTGATCAAATGTTACAGAGCTGAAGTTTGACTCTCAGTTTAAGGGGCATCTCTGATCGCTTAACGTTTCGCACCAAAGTTCCTTGGTTTCCTGCTGGTCCTACCCGACTAATATGAAGTCATCTTTGTGCTTTTTATGAATTATGAATTCCAAGTTTTGTGGTTTAGGGACACATTGAAAATTATAGTTCACCCAAAAATGAAAATTGTGATCTTTTGCTTTCGTGTGTGGAACACAAATGTCTCCTTTTGTCTTGTACTGAAAAAAATAATATCATATCGGTTTTTAATGATATGAAGAGTTAATGGTGACAGGATTTTCATTTTTATGTGAACTCTCCCTTTTACCATTCAGAAGTGCCCAATACTGTTCTCTTGTTTGATTTTACAGGTTGGTAAATGAGAACGAGGTGAAACAATGGAAAGAGCAAGCGGAAAAAATGAGAAAAGGTACATGACTTCTATGAGCTGAATATTGATTTAAGTGACTGTTTACCCTCAGGAGGCCTTGAATGTGTTTACACGTGCTTTCATCAGCATGGGAATCACTGATGTTGTCAAATACTGAAGCGTTTGTTCATTTTGATTTCAACTTTTTTCTTTTTTTTTGTTCCTCTGGCTTGAATCGTAGAACATAATGAACTTCAGCAGAAGCTGGAGAAGAAAGAAAGGGAGTGTGATGCAAAAGCCCAAGAGAAGGAAGAAATGATGCAAACTCTCAATAAGATGAAAGAGAAGTTGGAGAAAGAAAGCAGCGAACATAAGCTTGTTAAGCAGCAAGTTGCTGACCTTTCAGTCCGGCTACATGAGATGAGTAATGTATGTTACATACGCACAATATGCCTCTTTCAAAAATCAGTGAATTGGTTTCTCTCTACAGCGACCTAACTGAAATGGAAACTCAAGAGTTTGAACTGGAACGAGCACTCAACTCCTTGCCAAAAAAAAAAAAAAAAAAAACCTGTGCAAACTATCCTATGGTGGTTAGCTGGCCTGTTTTGGCTTCTACTTAGGCTGATCTGGTGTAAAAGAAGACCAGATAATCAAGCTGAACCCTAGCTTGGCCTGTTTGAAAGGCCAGGCCACCTTAAACCAACTAAGACCAGAAAACCACAATAAGGATGGATTTATCTTTTATTTTTTTCAATTGGTGTGAAAAAGTTGATTCCTAATTAGTTTGAACTCTTTTTTTTTTTTCGTACATTTTGGTTCTTAATAAAATATAGTTGCATATATATATATATATATATCCAGAATGATCATGGTAGTTCCTGTAGTACTTGTTTGTTTGTGGCAGCGTAACTGAAGTCTTGAAACACTTTCTCAACTGGGCCTAAAAATGCATTGTCAACAGGATTTTGGATCAGACTGAAATGTGGTTTTGCATTGTTTTTCTTCATATTCTAAGCCTCTTAATACTTTTGCTTCACAATCCTATTTTGTCTTGTGTTTTCAGAGGACAAATATCCCAGGAGGCCCCCCACTCGTCCCACTGGCTCCTGGTAGTATTCCACCTCCACCACCTGGTCTGGCTGGCCTTCCTCCTCCACCACCTCCAGGTGGAGCACCGCCGCCACCACCCCCTCCCCCCGGCGGACCACCACCTCCACCAGGCCTGCCTGGCTTTGGTGCTCCTCCTCTCCCTGGAGGACTTATGGGCTCCATGCTGAAGAAAAAGAACATTCCTCAGCCGTCCAATCCGCTCAAGTCTTTCAACTGGACCAAACTCAGTGAAGTGAGTACATAGATTATTGCTTAAGACCTACTCTCACAAACTTTGAATCAAAACAATTTTATTAAATATAGTTTATTCACTTATTATCTCTGTATCGCAGAATAAACTGGAAGGGACTGTGTGGCTGGACCTGGACGACCTCAAAGTTTTCAAACAATTGGACTTGGAGGATATTGAGAAAACATTCTCGGCTTACCAGAGACAGCAGGTAACTCATCAGTGACATAAAGGGAAGATGAGAATCCTTACGCATCTGCTCTTTTATTATAAACGTCTCACACGTCGTTCCAGATGCATTCTATGAGAAATACTGCAGTGTCAAGCACTTTCTGTCCAGCCCTCTTTATTGTATCACCCTTTTTTATGCATGATGTTTACTCCTGCACTTTTATTTAATTCCTGATCTAACTAACACTTTCCTGCTTCTCGCTTGCCATAAAGGACTCTCTGTTAAATATCTTTAGACGGGTAAGTGGTCTTCGGACCTCACTCTTTAGTTTGGTGGTGATACCATGGTAATGCCATGCTTTTCGGACATGCAGTTACATGGTATTCTTTGAAGTACTTTGTTGTAGTGACATAAATGCTTGAATCTTACAAATACATTTTCTGATCATGTTTCACCCCAAAATCACCATATATATGTTTGATATATTAAAAATTTTTTTTGCCTTAAACTGTCTGTGCTGAAATGTACTATCTATTACATAGTACTTTTATATTATGTTCAGTGCATTCTTTATTGTTGCCTTTTGTAGCATAGCTTAAAATGAGCAAAATACCTATTTCAGTTTATTAGCCAGCATTTCAAGATGTCTCTGTTCGTAATTAGCCAAGTTGGTTATGAGGCATGCAATTGGTTTTGCTTTTGCATGCATCTGGAGTTTATGCAACAGCGAAGGAGACAGATTTCCACCAACTAAAAAACAAATATCCCCCTGTTCATGGACACATTCTCTTCCACCCTCTTCCTCCTCCAAATAAAACCCGACGTGCCATCGTCTAAACACGCAATTTCTTGCTGTCTGCTCCCCATCTGGCTCTAAAGAGCAAGAGATGACTGTTTTCAGCCTCTGTTGTTGTGTCATGAGCAAGTTGTCCTGTGTTTGAAAAATTACTATTTGTCTTTTACTTTGAGATGGCAGGTTTCTTGTTGTTTTCGCATTCTGAGTCCAAACCTGCATTTGATTTTGATCAATATGGTTCTGTTTTTATTCTTTTAATGGTGTTCTGAACCACGCTGTGCTTGCAAACATTTTAGTCTGTCACAGCTGACAAGAACTTAAACTTTTTCACCAAAAACCCTCAAGTGTGACATCATCACTAGCTTGCTCTCTCAGTATTTTCCTCTTCCTTTTCGACCTTCAATGCATTTCGTTCTTTGCAGAAAGAATCAGAGGATGACACCGTCACTTCTAAAAAGGTCAGAGAATTGTCTGTCATCGATGGACGGCGTGCACAAAACTGCAACATTCTTCTTTCCAAGTGAGTCTGTAAATAAGGCACCCACAGCCGCCATCTTTGACCATTTAAGATTCATTCACAGTAATAAACGGCATGACTCACAATAGAACAATTCTTTGTTTACCTAAGCCATTTATTTTCTGACGGTTGACGATGTGTTTAAAACTCAATTGCAGCCAAGCATTTTATTCATAAGATGATCCCAGCCAGGGTTTTTTTCTGATGCATCACAAGTCGCCATAGCAGCGGCAATAAACAGAGTGGGCTCACTTTATGTGTTTGATTAAAATGTACAGCTGTTAATAAAGCCTGGATTTTAAACATTTACTGCACCAAGAAACATTGGTTCAGTTATTTCAGAACATAGTTTTTGTGCATACTGTATTCATTTATTTGTCTTGCTTTTATTATTTTTTTTACATTTTTTGTTTATTAATTTATTCAATTGTTTATTTTGGTGTATTTATTTATTTATTGTATTTCTTTTGGTTTATTTATATCTCTATTTTTAATCTTTTTGCATGTGTGTGTGGTGTAGTATTAGATGTCAAATGGTCAATCTCATGGAAACCCATGTCATACCCCCCCCCCCCCCCCCCCCCCAAATTCAAAAGGAAAAGATATGGAAATATGACTAGATTATTTCTTTGTATGGGTCACTCAAAAACGAGGAGTGCAACATGCACTGATTTGCTCAAATTTCCTTATTGCAGGTTAAAACTCTCCAACGAGGAGATCAAGAGAGCCATACTGACCATGGATGAGCAGGAAGACCTACCTAAGGATATGCTGGAGCAGGTGAGATTTATCGCACTTCATCACTTAGCTTACACTTTAATTCAGAACTCCAGGTGGCTCATGTACAAAACAAACTGTACTGCAGTGGATTGATGTCAAACATTGCAGAACTGGGATTAGCTGATCGAGCGCCTGCACAGGCTGCAAGTTTAATTACATTAGCCTGGCAGTCCCTAGCCAGCATGCAATTATTGTTTTGCAGAAGCAATTTTGGCAAGACATCATATCATCCTTGCATTTGTCATTCTGACTGATGGGGAAATTTGCTGTAGTTTGTAAAAATATCAAACATACCAAAGCCTTTTAATATTGTACAAGTTTTTTTTTTTTTTGTGACGATATGTAGTCCATAAATGGTGCCACATTAATTTATTCTCAAATTTTATTTTATGAACAAACAGGGTGTTCTGGTACTGCACCTTTAAGACTTTTCTTTCAAAATGATTTCTGATTGGTTGGCCCAATTTAGTCATCAGTATGCTTGCCTTCTTCCCCTGCAGCTGTTGAAGTTTGTGCCAGAAAAAAGTGACGTGGACCTTCTGGAGGAACACAAACATGAGTTGGAGCGGATGGCAAAGGCAGATCGCTTCCTTTATGAGATGAGCAGGTAACCATCAAGTTAGGTCATGAAAAGCCACTTTGTGTGGGACATAATAAATAGAGATATCTTTCATCAGACTGGACAGAGCCATCAAAACACACAGTATGTCCTGAATTGTGTTTCCGCTCAAAGCTAAAGGTGGTGTAGAGGTCAGTATTTGGAAAATAAACTGTTTTACAGGATGACGTTCTTATCATGGTCTGTTTAGTTTCATGCTATAATAATCGCCGACTTCAGTTACCAAATGCGGTTTTCTTCAGTTTGGCATGAAGCCTGAAATTGGCTGAAACAGGGCTGGAAACATGTCGTCATTTTTTGACCTCTTCATTCTGCCATCTCTGTAGAATGTCAGCCCACAAGGACATACATTTAAAAGCCATGAAGAATGGGTGGCTCCATTTATTAATAAAAAATAAACAAGTTGCAGGTGTTATTGGACTATTTTAATACGGAAAACAGGACCCGTCTCTCACGAACAGGCATGCTTTAACAGAACAATGAAAAACCACAGAAGAATATTTGGCTGTTAATATATTTTAGATGTTTTCTAGCAATGCATTATGGGTACACCCCTTGTAAGTAAACTGACATGGTCAGTTTTCTTTCACTATTTATTTTTCTTCTACTTTAGTATGCTTTGTATTTTAAATGAAATATTATTTGATATAAACTACCAGTCAATTGTTTTTACATTGTAAAAATGTAATGTATGTATTTTTTATTTAGACCATTTCCCACATTTTACAATAAAAGTGCAGTTGTCAAAACAAAACAAAAATCACATAAATAATAATGTTTGAAATTGAACTTATAGTTGATAAATTTAGCAGGAGCAATTAAAATGTATACACTATATTTGTCGGCAAAATTAAATTTCAAACATTTAACCAGAAGCCTTTAGATCGCGAGGTTTTCTTCAGACACATTTAACCATATTCCAGTGAAAGTTATTTAAATAATGTAAATATTAATGTTAAATGAATCGAAATGTTAGTATTAGGAATTTGAATGTAGACAATTTGTAATTGCCACCAAAACTAATTTCATTTAAGTAGAAACCTTTAGGTTTAAGATCATAAGAAGCTTAAATTAAGCTGTATCCAAACTTTCATCTGTAAATGTAGATGAGATATTATCATACAGTTGATGGTGTTTTATTTCAATTCTGCTCTTAAACCACAGAATCGACCACTACCAGCAAAGACTGCAGTCTCTTTACTTCAAAAAGAAGTTTGCAGAAAGAATAGCAGAAATCAAGCCGAAAGTAGAAGGTAAATTCTTATACAGTTCTGTTCATCTCTACTGGACTTGTGTGTAATAGGTGTAATATTAAAAATGCTGTTTTCTCCCTCAGCTCTCAGTAAAGCCTCTAAGGAGGTTCTTCAGAGCAAGAATCTTCGCCAGCTTCTGGAGGTGGTGCTGGCCTTCGGTAACTACATGAACAAAGGCCAGAGGGGCAGTGCCTATGGCTTCAAAGTGTCCTCTCTCAACAAGATCGCCGACACCAAGTCCAGCATCGACAAGTAAGACAGGACTTCAGTTTGAGCGAGTACTGTGTATTAATCACCTACCAGCCATGCAGTTACACAAGCTGTGTGTTTCTCAATAGGAACGTCACTCTGCTGCACTACCTGATCACCATTCTTGAGCAGAAGTACCCTAAAGTCAGCCTGATTCATGAGGATCTGCACGACGTGCCAGAAGCAGCCAAAGTCAAGTACGCACCTAAAATAATCAAGTCTCACTATTACATCCGCTTAAGAGTTTCTGTGTCTCCAAAAAGAGTGTATGTAATGGAGAGATAACACTGGGTTTAGTACAAGTTAAGCTTAATCGACAGAACTTTGTGGCATGATGTTGCTTAGCACAAAAATGAATTTCCTCTCATCCCTTTAAACAAGATTTTTTAGGGACAATCTGTAGTAGTTGAAATACTCACTGTATCGACAGCGCAGCAAAAAGTGACAAACAATATGCAATATTAGCATAATTGTAGTATGAAAAACTCACTCACTGACCTTTTCTGTATAAAGTTGTATCAGATTTGTAAAGACAATGCAATGCCTTAAACCAAAACCCGACAGTAAAAGATGATTTAAACAACTTTAAAGTTCAAATACACAGGCTTTAATAGGGTAATTTATGTAAGTGCTTTTATAAAAATCATAGCCTTCACATTTCTGCTTCTAATCATGGCATGAGTAATTGTTTTTGTGGTAATCAGTGTTATACCACACATGCTTCCTTTTTTTTTATACTTTTGCTCAGTAAGGACACATTAAATTGATCAAAAGTGGCAGTAAAGTATTTATATTGTTAGGATCAGTCTCAGTTTTCACAAAAATATTAAGCAGCACAACATTAATGAGAAGAAATGTTTCTTAAACAGCAAGTCAGCATGTTAGAATGATTTTTGAAGGTCATGTGATGCTGAAGAAATTCAGTTTAGCTTATTATAATATTTCCCAATATTGCTGGTTTTATTTTTGTTCATATAAATAAAATCTGTCTTTAAAAAAAAAATTGTATACTTAACACCCAACTTTTCAACAGAACATTGTATTGAACCCTGGAATAACAACCAATCAGATGTTAGGCATGAGGTTAGTGCTGAGAGCTTGAACAGTTTCAGCCTATCATTTGGCTCTCGTTTTAGGGGTAGTTTATAGTTTGGGATGGGGTTCGCTGTTCCAGCACCAACAACATTTGTTGATCCAGGAACATGTCCTATTTGGCAAAACCTCAGTCACTGTGTGAAGATACTGTTTGATCTAATTCGTTCCCAAGCCATTCGAAGTGAGATTAAAGAGTCTGCAAATTGTCTGGTGAAACATTATCTCTCATTATCTCGCGCTACAACTTATTTTTCTTCCTTTTTTCCCAGCATGACTGAACTGGAGAAAGACATTAACAATCTGCACACTGGCCTAAAAAGCGTGGAGACGGTAAGCGCCATCCTCTCATTTTGTCTACAATTACAACAAACTCTACAGCTCATGAGGTCATCCAGTGTAGCAAATGTATCTATTAATACAACAGTATCATATGCTTACAACACATGAAAACTAAAAAGAACCTTGAGATTTGAAGTTTGAGATTCTTGCTAGGTTTCTAAGGTGTTTTCTTGAGTGCTTGAGATTGCTCTGAATTCAATTATTCTTTAATTCTCTCTCTCTGAACAGGAGCTGGAGTACCAGAAGAGTCAGCCTCAGACCTACGGAGATAAGTTTGTGTCTGTTGTGAGTCAGTTCATCACTGTGGCTGGCTTCAGTTTCTCTGAGGTGGAAGACTCTCTTCAGGACGCCAAGGATTTGGTAAGAAAGCAAGCGCACCACAGTTCACTGAACCTGAGGAGCTAATAGAAGAGAGGTTTGAACATAGCGAGGCCTGTCACTCTATCTGGTCTCTTCAATTTGAGAGCTATCATAAAGTTGCTCTGCTGCATCTTTGACGTTGCCAGACTTTCCCCCCCGCTGTATGCTGGCACATGTAACTCAGCCTTGTAGATGTTAAATCACTGCTTTCACTTCTTTGAGTTTATTGGGCTTCTGTCCACCTGTGTGGACATTGGAACCTCTGGAAACATGGAACGTAATCTTTAACTGCGATAGGCTAAAGATCCATTTCAAAGGCATGTTGTCTCCTCCAGTCCGACCCAGCTCATGAAGCTGCACATGGGATGGATTGATGCTGCCGCAGTGGTTGAATATTATGTTGGGATCTAGCTGTTTTTTTGTCATCTCAGAAATTAATACAATTTTAGAAGAAATTAATTTAAAATACATGGAAAATTTTAACCAAAAACCAACATTAAAAAAAAACCTTTACTGACTCCAAGCCTTTCAACTGTAGTGTATATGACTAGATCACTAGATACTTCTAGCAGCCTGGAGTTTGACAATTCAACTATTTTTTACTTCTTCTTTTAATTTTTGTATTATTACTTACCAAGTTCAAGTACCAAAGATACAATAATGATTATATGACGAAGAATCACTCTCCTGAATGTCTTTGTCTTCACTCTGCACAGTTTGAGAAGGCTGTGAAGCACTTCGGTGAGGACGCCACTCGCATGCAGCCCGATGAGTTCTTTGGCATCTTTGATCAGTTCCTGCAGGCCTTCAGTGAAGCTAAACAGGACAACGAGAACATGAGACGACGCAAGGAGGAGGAAGAGCGCAGAGCCCGCATGGAGGCGCAGGTAAAGTCTCAAAAAGCATGCATTGTGTCCATCTCCAAAATAAAGAAAGTCCAATATGGAAATGGACCCTAAATATTTAAACATTTACAGGACAAAATGCAGCTTTTCCAGTAAAAATCCTAGTTTTCCTTTGATCTGAGAATTCAGAAGAATGAGAGCAAGGATGTAATATAAGTTTGTCCCTCAAATTGACCAAAAAAAAAAAGAAAAAAAAAGTATGCTGCCTTTATTGTACACTGTGTAGTATGCATTAAGCAAACTAAACGCCTCCCTGTTCTGATTAATCTAAAATATTCTGTGGACAGCTCAAGGAACAGCGTGAGAAGGAAAGAAAAGCCCGGAAGGCCAAAGAGAACTGCGAGGAGGATGGAGAATTCGACGATCTGGTGTCCGCACTCCGATCCGGGGAGGTGTTTGATAAAGACCTGTCGAAGATGAAACACAACCGTAAGCGTCCCGTCAAGCAGAGCGCAGAGAGCAGCAGAGAGAGGCCCATCACCAAACTCAACTTCTGAGGAAGCTGCACGAGCGAGTGCTGCCTCCTGCTGGTAGAGCTGAGACATTACACACGCGTGCAACAGCTCTACCTCAGTTCAGGACTGGAGAGGACCTGTTATGTGCTGACTGCCAAAATACTCCCTAAGGATTTTTCTAAAGATGTAAATCAGTTGTGACCGTGTCTTTGCTGAAGATGATGAAGGAGTTTGCATGGTGCTTGTGCACCACAGTTCACAGAAATAATGAGCAGAAAGGGCTACAAACTGCTGCTGAAATCCAGGAACACCCATTTTCACAGTTCTGCTTGCCTGACAGCCATAAACCCCATTTATTGAGTCTGCTCAGATACTGCTTACAATTTTATTTTATTTTTTTTAGTTATTGTTGGTGTACACTGTGCACTCAAAAAACAGGCCTTGTTTTGCAATATGTGGTGTGCTAAACACTAAAAGTCAGTGTTTTGGAAGCAAAAGTGATTTGAAAATATGGGATGCAGTGATAATTGTATATCATTGGATGATGTAATTGATTTGTTTGTAATGAGTATTTCCTTTTTTTCGCACAAGCGATTGTTTGTTAATAAACTGTCCATTCCAGACCTGTTAAAGCACAATGCACAACTTTAATTCCACAAAACAACATTTTGTATAACATGTTATTGAAATCAAATTATTATAAATCTATAGATGCCATGTATTAAATTTATTGACAGGAACTATACTTAAAAAAAAAAAAAAATGCTACGGTCAAACTTTGATTTTAAATACCTATATTTTAGAGGATGACAGAAGGACGCAATATTTTTTGCAATAATCAAAAAGAACTTTTTGTTAAAAACCGCTGTGGATGCAAAACCTGCATCTGAAGCAAACCAAACTGTCTGCCGTGCATGTATATTCTTGTAATTTCCTTTGTTAGTGTTTAAGGTTGTATATATGTACATATATCCATTATTAACTCTTCTGACCAAGGCTTTTTCTTAGTCCTTGACACTACTATTTTATGCTAATAACCCTGTTGATCAGATGCCATTAAATCTTTTTCACTAATAGTTCTTTGTAATATTGTATCACTTTGTAATAGTTTCTTCTGTTGGCCTGATGTTTTGCTTTCTTTATTTAAGAATTCATTTGGATGTGAGATACGTAATCAATAAATAAACCCTGAGGGTCACTGCAACAGTGTTTGACTGCTGATTTGTCGACCTGAAATTATTAAGGTTAGCAAAGTGCTTCATAATTACACAACAACACTGCAACTGAAGGATTAGTTCTAGTGCCAGAGTGATTTGTGAATAGTAATCAAACATAAAATGGATAAAACATATTCAAACTTTATTTCAGGCAAACTTGAAACGCTTTCAAAGACATAATGTTATAGTGATAAAAATTCTAATTTGAGTATTTGAAAAGAATAATGCATCTCTCTCCTATTAATGAAACCAGCATGGTAAAAACAAACATTTAATAGGCTCATGACTATTTTATGCCTGCGTATATTTTCTCTAAAATATGTTTCAATGAAAGTTTCACATATAGAAGACCCTGTGCTTTTCTCAGATTGGATTATCAACACAATATACCTTTATAGATCTATAAAGCTGGTCTTTAATATAAAAAAATTATATAATTCAATTATATAAATACTGGGGAATGATTACAGAAAAAGGCAATCCAAAAGATTTAATTTTGTAAATCTTAAAGCTAAGACATTTTACTATGAAAAAACCCTATTTCTTAAACGACCATGTCATTATGACTTATTGTTTAATTAAATAGTCATAAAATCCTCTCAACTCTTATACGTTTTACTGGTAATTTTCCAGGTCAGTGTAGATGATGAACAGCATGGATATGGTTTAAGGCTGTGAGAGAGATTACTGTAAACTCCTCAGTTCATTCACAGTGTTTTAAAGCATTTACATTAATTCATGCATTCAAGAGTGACTTTCATCTTGGCACACCACTTATTAGTCTACACACTTTATCTGCTAATTCATAACATTAATAAACTCATGCTTGGAGAGTCTGATTTCAAATATAGGTTGAAAAATTAAATGTAAAAAGATGGTAACACTTTATAAATAATAATTATTAATAATAATATAATGCATATAATATGCATCTTAAATTAATTTACATTCAAACTTTGATATTTTTACTTGTAGGCCTATTTATATTTAAAGCTGAAGAATGTAAAGTTTTAACAGTGTTATGAAAAGAGCGAGCCTAGTCCTACTGACTCGACCAATGGCGTGAGTTGGGGGCGGGGTTTATGTTTTTTTTTTCGTAAAGCGTCACTTTTAGAGTTTGCTAGTGACGTCTATATTAGTCTACTACATACTTCAGCTTTAAAAACACACACAAAATAATGTTTATTTAAACATCATATAATAATATTATTAGGTAATGAACATTCAGGTATTTGGAACTGACATGAAACTTTGATTAGTGTTCCAATTTATTTAAATGCATGTGATTTACTGAAATCTGAAGGGAGGTACTACTGCTGTAATAAAATACGTAAGATCAAATCGTTATAAAAAAACTACAGAACGTAGCTTAATAAATAAATAAATGAAAACATAAAAATTTAAAAACGCAAAAAATTTAAATCTACAAATTTGCATATTAGCTACATATAGCAAAAGTGAACCCCTAGAGAAAAATTTTGAAAAATGTTATCAACAACTTAAAGATTGGCGATTGTCGGCTCTTTTTGTCAAAAGCTTAGTTATTTAACAGAATATTTAATAAAACACTTTAGCTCTTTTAAGATAAAATGGCCCAAGAAAAGGAAGATAAAAAAAACAAAAAAAAAACAACAACAGAAAAACAGCATAAATGTCACTTAACAAGAGAATTCTATTAAGGTTCTAGGCTAAACAGCCTCTGGTACTGTATATGAAACCAATGTGAATGTCATATAAAATCATAAAAAAATATTTAGACTATGTCAAAATGAGTTTGAAAGTAAAGGAACTGAAAAGAGATACATTCGAAGTCAATTATACTTACACTTGATGCATTAATAGCATTGCATTAGAAAAGTTTGTGTTAAATGTGTAAACCTGACTTGACATTTTGTTATCCAATGCAAGAAACGAAAATCGACATTTTTAAGTAATTTTAGCTCCCACGTCGTCATCATAAAGTGTGAGCGCGTTACAAACTGGTGTCAGCAGTCAAAGCTTTAGGCACCGCCGGTTCAGTGATCGTGTCCGGATGCGCATCTCTGCAGAAGAACACCGCCGGGTTTTTACAGGCCCACATGGCCACATCTCCGCCGTTGGCCGGGCTGGAGGAAGACAGACGGCTGTTTGCGCCGTGGTGGCTCACGTACCGGTCTCTAGTCCGGTCCGCCCGGTTCCGGACCGTGTCCCTGCGCTGCGTCTGCGTGGACAGGTACGCAGCGATGTTTCTAGTCCTGTATCCCTCCTCTCTGCTGCGACCCAACAGCATTGATATGTTCGGGTTCCTTATGGCGTAAATCAGCGGGTTGATGGCACCGTTAGCCCACGCCATCCAGATGGCCACGGTGTCCATAGCAGGATTGAAGGAGTAGCTCCCGAGCGCGGTGATGATGCCCATCAGGCAGTAGGGCCCCCAGCAGAAGATGATGAACACGATCATGATGAGCACGGTGGTGGCGGTGCGCATCTCGCTGTAGAAGCGCAACAGGTGCGCGTAAGTGGTCACCGGTCGCACCCTGATCTCCGACAGTCGGACGGTTTTGCAGATGTTGTAGTGGCAGAAGCACATGAGGGCGAAGGGAAGCAGATAACACACTACTATTAAAGCTACACTGTATTCAGTACCCATCCTGGAGGTGCCAGAGTGGAACACGTACATGCAATGGTAAAACCCCTGTTTGTGCACCACCAAGCGCCTGGAGGTCTCCCTAAGCAGGTACCAAGGAAACGAGAAACCCACCGCGGAAACCCAAACGGCCGCCAGGAGCTGCATCGCTCTCCTGCGGCCGATTTTGGCTTGCGGCTGCCTAACGATAGCATAATAGCGGTCGAATGAGATGAGAGTCATGGTCAGGGTGGAGATGATGCCGAAGCAGGTGTTGAAGAAGCCGTTGGCAACGCAGAAGGGCTCCCCAAACATCCACTTGCCATCCTTGCTGAAGAGCATCATGAAGGAGAAGGGTAAACAAAGAACAGCCGTGAGGAAATCCGAGAGGGACAGGGACATGATGAACGCGTTAGTGACGGTTCTCAACTGCCTGTGTTTGATTATAACCACCACGACCGCTGAATTGCCCAGACTGGACAGTAAAAAGATGGCCAGGAGCAGCAGCGCCTGCGAAGCCACCGCGATGCCCTGGAGAACCGAGTTCCCCTCCGAACTCCTCACCGGGGTGTTGCTGGGCTCCTCGCCCGCTGTATAGTTGCTGGCCTGAGTGCTCAGGCTGTTTACAACGGCTTTGATGGTCACGATCTCTAAGATGAAGCCCGAGCCCGACATGTCCACAGTCGCGTTGCTGATGCCGGGGAGATCCATTGGACACGGTTAGGGCGCATCCACGGGCTGGAAGAGGATTCATCACTCGTCAGTATCTCCCGTGTCCGTATCACAGTAAAAATGAGTCTGCACTACGATGCCACAGTCCTCTGCCATACAATGTGCTTGGAGTAAAGAATGTTCCCCGTGCCCTCCCCTGTCACAGAAGATTGAGCTGAAAATGCTGCTGTGAACGTCGTTATTCCACCTGGGGGCGCTTGGAGGCCCAAAAAGCCAATTCACCATCGAGACGCATTTAGATTTCATCAGGTTTTGTGATGTTTTTGATATTTTCGCCCTAATGTTTTCTAGTTTTATAATATACTTGCAAAAGTAATACTCCCATAGCTTAGTCCATAAATTTTTTATTTAAAATTACAAATCGAGTGCACACCAGCGACTGATTGGTCCATTCTAACAAGCGCTGAGAAAAGTTACAGGTAGCTTCTGTCTGATAAAGCAGTGTTTGCGCTATTACCTAGACTACCTCAATGAATCAAATTCTCCGCTTAATAAAAATAAATCAATAAATGAATGAATAAATAAATAGTTTTCAGATGAATTGTCAATCGCTTATTTGCTATGACTACTGTTTCTGCCTCATAGACATATAAAAGTGTGCTAGTCGCTGCTGAGACCCACGCATTTTTAGACCCCGTATGAATGCAATCGCCGCTCTACAAGCTTATTTTATTTCTGTGATACAGATGCAGGACCCTGAACCTCCCCATGACGTTTGAAGCCGTTGCCATGACACCGGGCCTGATTTTTTTTTTTTTTGCAGCTGAATTACGCACTTTCTAATGAAGATTGGTTTAATTTACGCACGCAGCAGCAGATGCAGACTTGCAAACTTTGCCATAAACGCACAGTGTTCGTTTTGTTTTATTTAATTTATAATTCATCTGTCTGTCTGTCCATCCGTCCATCCATCCATCCGTCCATCCATCCATCCATCCATCCATCCATCCATCTATCTATCTATCTATCTATCTATCTATCTATCTATCTATCTATCTATCTATCTATCTATCTATCTATCTATCTATCTATCTATCTATCTATCTATCTATCTATCTATCTATCTATCTATCTATCTATCTATCTATCTATCTATCTATCTATCTAAAGGATTAGATGCTATGGTGGTGTATATAAACACTAGACCGGGGCCTGTACTATGAAGCTAGATTAGCTGGCTGGCCAGGTAAGTTTCAGGTTAGTTTGCACCAATCCTGAGTCTAGGTACCAGGTAAGTGGTTTGGCTTTTAGCTGCATTCATTGCCATAGTAACTTACACTCCACGGCTAACCTGCTCCGGGTCAGGTTATGTTCTGGGTTAGAGATCTCAAACTGAAGTTGAACCAGTCAGATGTGAGAAAAGTGACACATGTCTGACACAGTCACTCCAGTTTATCTTGCTCCAAATTAAAGGTCACTAATGCAAAAATAAATAATAATAATAATAAAAAATAAAATAAAATACACACAAGCAATTTTAGTTTAAGTTATAGTTTATTTTAAATAAATATTAATGTATGCAGATCATGTAATAAGCTGTAGTATCAAAAGACTGCACTATTTTAAAAATAAAAAATCTGACCTTACATGTTCGAGTCTCTGTCACTATATATTTTCAAATGTATAAACTAAGATAACAAGTTTCACTGTCACTGCACTGATAGAGCAAGAATATTTATTTTATTTGTCCTCCTTCATTTTTCATATGACGTTTAATTTTGTCGTATTCTTCAATTTCTTTCTTAACCTTTAGCAAAACCTTCAACCTTTAGTTTTGAATCTCGCTGTCTCTTGCAAGAAGTAAATCAAAATTGCTTTGTGTTGCAAGGCTCATGATTGGCTGTTCACCAGTGATGTCACACATTCATGTGCATGCTCTCCACAAACTCAGGATCAAAGGTCGAGTTGATAAAGAAAGTTGATGAACAGCATCATGGTACCAACAAAGCCAGATTGGAGAGTTTGGGTTTTCTCAACTCAAAACTAATCCTGTAACTCAGCTACCCTCATGTTGTTCAGCTACCATCATGGTACAGGCCCCTGAATGATTGTCATATTTTATGTATTATTCATATACCAGCAGACTGTATTTCTGACCAGTGAGTGGCGCTGTGAAACGATTCAATTTTTGGTAACACGTTCCACATCACACGAAGAAGAAGGCGTTTATTCTATATTCTTCCGGTTTCTGTTACGTATTTTTTAAAATACAGCTTGAAATCAGCTATATCAATAAACTCAGCGATTGAATATTTTTTAATGCTGCGTATGACATGGGTATGTTAAAAAGATCACGAATGTTTGCAATCAGCAAGTGACAATATATAATTCATTGCTGTTGATAGAGGCTCCAGTTTACTGCCATGACAACACGATTCAAATGTTTTATATTGAATTTAAGGGTATGATTATTTGAATGCTGTTTTGTTCTGGGTGTCATGCAGCTGTAGCGATGAGCTTCACCTGTCCTGGGCTGTACTGCGGGAAGACCCTCATAAATAACTCTGCTGTAGGAGAATGTGGGGTAAGTGCCTCTTTTTACAGGAATCGATCCAAATAAAACACACACAGATTGTTTAATGCATGGTTACAATGTGTACTAATGCAAAAGCTCATGACTCATATGTACGGTGTAACAGCACGATTATGTACATACGACATTTTACTAGTTCACAATTGTTTAGTTATTTAGGGGTTTAATAACCTTCATCACTCTTGTTATCAAGGTTTGTCCTCGTGGTCAGAGAACTAACTATCAAAAGATATGTGAGGAGTGCAGCGGTTCTCCAGAGCTGTATGACTGGCTGTACCTGGGCTTCATGGCGATGCTGCCTCTGGTCCTGCACTGGTTCTTTATTGAGTGGTATTCTGGGAAGAAAAGGTAGCCGGCAGAATTTCTTTTTCTGAACAATAGTATGATATATGTGGCAATATTATTGTGCGGATCTGATTCATTTGTGTTTTGTTTTGCAATATCATCACCCTCAACGTGATCGTTCACCCAAAAATGAAAAATCTGTCCTCTTTTACTCATCCTTTCCACACTTTCATGCTTTTCTTTCTTCAGGGTTTCCGCAGGTTTTATGAAGGTAGATTTAAGACCAAGTAAAGAAAATGTAAGAGAATAAATTGAATGGAATACAATACTGTACATCTATACGGCCTCTAAATGTTTTGTAGCGATTCATTACAATATGGAAATAACTCATTAGAAATAACTTTTTTTGCAAAAAAAAAAAAAAAGTGATGTTCAGTACTTTTTTAGAAATCATTTACTAGAGATGCAAAATGAGAAAACAAGAAGTCACTGAACGAAATTAAGTGAGTTTGTGATTAAAACAAGAACAAATATCTGCTAATGGGCTCAGAAGAATCCACTTAATTTACGGGGAAAGCAAGTTTTCATCCCCCTGTGACATGTTTGTTCTTGTAATAAGCATAAACTTGATTCACTTTGTTTAGTTTCTCGGAAAACAAGACTTTTCATCTCAAGCAAATGCATTTTTTTTTTTAGATATTTGTATTGGCAAACAGAACTAAAATACTGAGGAAGATTATTATCAATCTTTATTCTTTTGTAGCGCATGCAGCATTTAATGCCAAAGCTTGATGAATTTAAGAGTTTCAGCTGTGATTAAAGACCTTTTTATGCCTTAATTTGTAGAAGGGAAAGAATCCTGTTTCTCTTGTGGTCCATGTAAAGCATGATATGAAGAATGTTTCTGTTCTCGGCGACTTAACCCCTTAACTGTGACTCATATTTTTGAACATTGACTTTGTAGTGCACGATCCAAACTTACATTTTTATAATTCATGACTGAAAACATTTTGTAACATGATATTGATGTACCATTTACATGGTAATGAAATGTCTGATTTTAAAATGAGTTTTAAAGGATGAATTTTGAGATTTTAAGTTTTCAGTTGATATATAATTTCTCATGATTTCTAAAATGTGATAGAGAAAAAGGCAACAAAGAAGTCTTGTTTTTTTTTAACAAAGGTCAAAATTCCTGTTATAATGTAGATTTTTGAGGGTGCACTCTTGTCATAAATTAATCTATTACTTTTCCTACATAATTTTTTACAAAAAACATTGATAAAATATATATTTTGGGAGTCTTAGACCTTTCCAACGATATATAGTTTGTCAAGATTAGATTAGATTTAATTGTAATATAGTGAAGTAAATGTAGGTGTCCCACAGAGCGGACGGGTGACAGTTAACAGGTTAAAGTCAAAACTTTTTGGTTACAAACATTTTTCATAATATCTTTTTTTATGTTCCATGGAAAAAAACAGCATTGGAATTAGATTTCCATTTTTTGGTGGACTGTCCCTTTAAACTTGAATAATGCATTTTTTAAACGCAGCTTCAAACTAACCTGTGCTCTCTTAATATCATCTCCAGTTCTAGTGCCCTTTTCCAGCATATTACTGCTCTGTTTGAGTGCACGGCTGCTGCCATAGTGACTCTGCTTCTCAACGATCCTGTCGGCTCCCTGTATATTCGTTCCTGTAAGGTTAAGATGCTGTCTGACTGGTACACCATGTTGTACAACCCCAGTCCCGACTACGTCACCACTCTGCACTGCACGCAGGAGGCTGTGTTCCCTCTGTGAGTGGCCTTTTCAGAATGACTTTTTATTTGTTTTGATACACCAGTTATTTCTGCTGCTTTCTGATGACCTGCTCTTTCAGGTACACCATCGTGTTGATCTACTACGCCTTCTGTCTGGTTCTTATGATGCTTCTGCGGCCACTTCTGGTTAAAAAGATTGCGTGTGGTTTAGGCAAGACCGATCGTTTCAGGAGCATCTACGCAGCGCTGTACTTCTTCCCCATCCTCACGGTCCTGCAGGCCGTTGGAGGAGGACTTCTTTGTGAGCGTCACTCTTTTCTTTTTTTGATGAACATTTGAAAGTGTTTTAATAATATCATGATTCTTTAATTATTTTAATATTTTTGTTATTATTTTATGTTGATAAAATTTTTTTTTTAGTAATTTTGTTGTTTTTGTCACTTTGATAAAAACAGAGTTTAAAGTTTTTAGTCATTTTAATTTCAGATTAAGTTATTTTAATAGATCAAGGTAAACTAAATGAAAATCAGCAGCTAACTATTTTTTAATTAAAATTATTTTGAAATTGTTTACATTATTAGTTTTGTAACAGTTTTAATAGTTTCATTTTTATCAGCTTTTGTAAAATTCCTGTATATTGTTTCTACATAAAATTTTTGTGTTTTTATTGATATTTTTGTCTTTCAGGTAAAATGTTTTATGGTCTTTGCTAATTCTAATATTTCCGGTTGACACTGTTTTTGTATTTCCCTTTCTTTTTTATCATCAGATTATGCATTTCCATATATTATTTTGGTCTTATCATTGGTCACGTTGGCAGTTTACATGTCCGCTTCGGAGATACAGGTAAATACATTGTGTACCGTTTTTTTTTTTTCTACCATGATGCTTTTTATTTAATTTTCAAAGATGTGCTAAAACTCGTTGTGACTCGTCTCCCACAGTCTTTCAAAAACCTTGTGGCTAAGAAGAAACGCCTCGTGGTTCTCTTCAGCCATTGGCTCCTCCATGCATATGGTATCATTTCCATATCCCGACTGGATAAACTGGGGCAGGATTTGCCGCTGTTGGCTCTGGTGCCTGGACCTGCTCTCTTCTACCTGCTGACGGCCAGGTTCACAGAGCCAAACAGAATTCTGTCAGAGGGTGGGAATGGACACTGATGTCACTTCCTGTGCAGGAGATTCACCTCCCTCAGACTAACGTTAGAGACGTTTAATTTAATGAAACCTTTGGCACGGACACCAAAGAGCCATAGTCACTGCTCATGATAAAGTATATTGCTAGTATGTATTTTTTGTGTGTTAAATATAAAACAGCTGGTCTGTGAATTTCCTGAGAGTCCTGAAGTAATGTTAGCCATTTTCACATGACAAACTTTGTTGTGCCAAAAATAATTGTATGTATTAAAAGCTTAACACTATAAAAGGTATGTTGTGACAAATTTGCATGTGGCATTATAGGATTGTTTTGCTGCTGAATATGTGAATCTGCACACACACTGTATTGAGAATAATTATGTAGTTTCCAGTGTTCTCAGACACTCATCCTCACAACTTGATTAACGATTTCTCTTATTAAGGATGGATATTTATACGTTCTACAGAGAAGTGTGGAATGATTACAGATAATATTGTTTTACAGTTTTATTCAGCATGTAGTAGTATATGTTATGCATGTTATACAAAATTAATATTTGTCAGCTGCATTTGACTTGTTGAATAAATTGTGAACAATTTTTGCATAGGTGTGATATAATGAACAAAGATTAATACATGTAATAAACATTTTGCTCATTTTTAGTTCATGTATTCAAATGCTCAGAAATGAAACATTATTACCCTACTTTCTATAATCATACATTTTCAACTATTATAAAATATTTAAAAGCTGCTCTTAATAATTGAGGTCTCTGTAAAATAGTTTTTAAATGTCAGAAGATATTGTTCCATATCAATGTGAAATTAAGTGTTCTTGAAGTTTGGCTTCTCTAACACGGAGCTCATGCCCAATAACTCTTTCTCCAGTCTGTTGTTGATGTCACTGATGTGATGTTTTCTTTCTTGAATCCTCACTATGAGATTGTGTATGTTCTCCACGATCTTTTGGTCTTGATTCGCAGAGTTCTAATATAAAAGAGTCTAGATTAGTTAATTTATTGTACAGTAACATCTGATGAAGTCCTATGGCAAAACACCAAGTTCAGAAAAAGGTTTTTAATAGCCACATCAGAAAACATGCAAGTTCATCAGTTTAAAGGAACGTTCCAGATTCATTGCATTAATCCTGATGAATAACTTCTGTTGCCAGTTACCATGGAAACTATTTCTGGCATCCCTCTCTTTACAGGAGATTCTACAAGCATGAAACACTTCCATTTGACTTCCTTCATAAGTGCATTATTCTAGACACAGTTATGTATTTTGTTATAAACCGAGGGACAAACCGAGAAATAACTGACAACATTCCACAAGTGCTATTGATTGAGATCATTATTACTGAACCAGGAACCTTCCTTAACTGTACTGTGTTTTGACATTTTCTCGTACCTCAGTAAGCAACATATTTGTATTCCAGGTATCCGTTAGAGTCTCTAGGAATGGAAAATATACATTATTTGTTCTGGATCGTTATATTACGAGCAGAATATTTTTTTTAAATGTTCAAAGTCATTGTCAAAAGACTTACTAAAGAGAGACTGCACTTCCTCGTTCATCCATTTGACTTCGTGCATATATTTTTCCTTGTCTTTCTTTGCATCCAATATTTCCTCCTTCAGTTGTTCAATGCACTGTTGAAAAAAACAAAAACTATTTGCTGTTGAAAACATCTGAGGCGGCGTGCTAACAAGGGTATGTGTCAGTGTGCTGATTAGTGTGAGTTTTCACCACATGCAGGCGACTGTTTTCCATCGTAACTTGCTCCAGCATGACCTTATTCTCGTAGATGCTTTTTTCGACTTCACTGATCACTGCAGCGTTGGCAGTTAACATCTCCATATGCTTGGCCCTCAAAGTCATTAACTCTCTTTTTAGATCTTCCTACAAACATACAAATGGACACTAGACCATCACGTAAACTAGCACACGATTGGAAAATGCTTAGTCAATGCTGACCTTTGGTTTTAGGAGAGCAGCAGTCTGTTTTGTGAAGTTCTCAATGGAGACCTCAATAAGTTTTCTTTGGGTTACCAGCTCTGATAAAAAAAGAAAAACAGAAGTTCAGTTAATTCTACAATTGCCATTGAATTTGCCAATTCAAAATGGCCAAAAACATCCATTTACAGTGAAAAAGTCGATCTCTATTCTTTCTCTTTTCAGTTATTTGCAGTTATAGAATGACCCAGTTGTACAGTATATTGTAAATCTTATCTAATAGTAGCTGAGAAGTAGTTCATGACTCCATAGTTCCGATATGGTGCAGTGTTGAGTTACAGTACATGAGGAGAATAGATATGAAGTTAGTACCTGTTATTTGGTTTTTGAAAGTCTGATGTTTGAGGTGGTCAATGTCAAACTGAGACTGCACCGTCTCTAAAATCGACTCTTGGTCCTTGAGCTCCTGTTCTCTTTCTGTATGAGCTTGAGTGATTGATTCTACATCCCTCTTTTAAGACACAAGACATGCATTTTTAGTTTTCAGATGCACGCTTAGCTTAACCACATCCATCTTGAAATGTTTTATTGAGCCTAAAATAAGTGTATGAATATGGATTCTCTGTAAGCTTTACTGTAAGCTGTTGAATTTCAGCCTGGTAGTTCATTTCCATTTGTTTTCCCACTTCCTCTAAATTTGTCAGCTCTTCTGTAAGATCCATTATAACCGAATTCAATAATATATGGTTTTGGAGGTTCTTCTTCTACAAAAACAACAACAACAACATGCCTTAGATACAGTGATGTCTCTTTACATTTCCACCACTTCTGTCTAGTGTTTCTGTCGGACCTCATGAAGCAACTCTCCACATTTCTTCTGGGCCTGTTCGATGGCTGCATTGATCTCCTTCACATACTCTTCGTGTTCCTCTTTAAGGGTTTTGTGAGATTGACTTATTTTCTCTCTCTCAGCTTCAACTGCTGCCCTGGATATAAAAAATGTAATGACCATGTAAACAATGATTTGAGGATGAATAACAATTCTCATTGTTAACTGTCAAGTGACTTATGTAGATCAAGATAAACCCGTTTTAAACATTATTAATTTATTTTTTTTACATTTAACCACATTTAAACATGAATTAAACCAGCTGAAACTTTATTTGTTCATTTGTAAAATGATTGATCTGTTTTATGTATTCTATTATTTTTTCTTCATTGAATTGATTATTCTCTCTCTAAAAAGTTAAATAAACTGCATTGTTGTCTTGTTAGCTAAATTGTGCATGATAAAAAAAAAATACTAATTAATTTATAAAATTAATTTATAAAAATAAAAAACAAATTTCTTAACAAAGTGAAGCTTTATTCAAGATAAACTCACTGTTTTTCATGTTTTCAGTACTACTGTTATTTTTTGGTATATTAATTTATTATTTTATTATTATTCTTATGCACAATTTTGTTTCTCAAGTACATTTTTCAGTTAAGTTCCCTGTAGAAGATATATCATTAAAGATTAAAATAAGATGTTGAACAGACCTGCTCATGTTCTGTTTGGCCAACTGACCTTCCAGTTCCTCCAGAGTTTTCTCAAACATATCTGCATTGATTCTGAGAGTCGACCACACAGATAAAGGTATCAAACTATTTACATGTAATGTAGTAAGAGAAAGTCATAAAACAAAAGACAGGTTCATACATGTTAGCGTCGTGAAGCTGTCTCATCTCTTCTTTCATGTTTTTGATTTCAAATCTACATTTGGCAATGGATATAACATCCTCATCACGTCTCAGTTTATTCTCCTCTAATCTAAAACAAAGGAACACATTTCAAGTTAGTCATCAGGATAAAGCAATGAAGAAGGAGTATTAAAGAAATGAATGTACCGTTTGAACAGACTGTGATGTTCAGCAATCATGTCATCTTCCTCTTTCCTCTGAGTGCTGAAGATGTCTGACAGTTTAGAGAGGGGCTCTGATAGAGCACTTTTCACTTTCTGTTCTTCCTTTATCTCATTTTCAATCTGAGATGAAATCACAGCTGCTTACAGTGTTAGGTAACGGATTTAGAGCCAGATTAAATTTCACCATGATCTCTCGGTGAAAACGAGCCGTAAGTGATGGATTAGATCCCCAAAATCAAAAGAATTTAAAATCTGTTACATTATACAATGTTAAAATAATAAATGAATATTAAGCATTATATTATATATTGAATTTTTTAAATATGCATGAAAAAAACATATACCTAAAATATAGTTTTTCTGCATGACATTCAAGCACCTTCCACAAATGTCATTAAAATGTTATTGAAAACCATACATATTGAAAACCATCCTGTCCAATTGTTTTATTAAAATCAGAATAAATGAATTTCAGTACAATCAATCCTCCCCTGAAGTTTAAATAGACGGATCATTTCTTTCTTTCTTTATGAATGAATGAATAAATAAAAATGTAAGTGAAAAAAAAAGTTAAATTAGGTTTATCTCCAAACCTCTTACAACACCAGATATAGATTATTATTTTTTAACTGAAACACCACTAGATAGTGGTGTTTTATTAATTGTCATAATACTTTTTTTTTTATATATAACTGATTAAGTTATTGATATACAGTTACTGATTAAGAAACTTTTTATTAAGCAAGCTTCATTCATAATGTTTCCTATTTTAACAAATATGTAATTTTGCACCAGAAACAGTGTTATTTAGTATTGTTTATACACTATTATAGTATTTATTAATATTTTGAATATATATTTCAGTTTCATTTTAATTTCACCTTTTTATTTTATTATGTGTTCTTGTCATTTTGTTTTTTAAATTTATATTCCAATATGTATTATTTTAACACTGACAGGTAATCGCCTCCTGTATCTTGCATAACCAGCATCACTGTATCCCATCGGTAGCCTAGACAGATATATGGATAGATAGATGTTCATGGTGCAGATCTACTGACTGCTTGAACTATCTAACATCTAAGGGCAGTCCAGCACTCAGCTGTATTAAAGGTCATCTATGCACATTGTGTCTTTGAAGAAAAGCATTTTAAAAGCTCAATGTGATGGTTGCTCAGCAGGACCGGCCAGAGGCAGGAAATCAATGCTTCAGATCTGACATCTAAAGAAAGAGATTTGAGGGTTCGGATCTCATCCGAAAAGAGTGTATTATGGAGCAGCCATTCGTTTAGTGTAAGGAGTTTCACAAATACATCTACCTCTACTTACCTCCACCATCTGCTTCTGAAGGACCTGAACTTTCTGCTCACTCGCTTCTGCCAGTTCAAGAAGTTCACGCTCATGAGTCTCCCTGTTGATTATGAATAACAAAAGCTGATTTCTGTTGACCAGAGGTGAAGGAAACAGAACTGCTTGATGCTAAAACCAGTCACTGATTACTTCTGACGATTAAGTTCCTCTTGCTGACTTTTCTCCTCATGAAGCCATTCTTTGTACATGATTTTAGATGCTGCCATTCTTGCAATGTTTTTCTCCATCTGAGATATATGCTGAAACCAGATGAATAAAGCAAGCCATACCAATCGTTGTATGCCATCAGTATTGTAATATTGTTTAGACACTGTAAAATGCATGTAGATGCTTACTTTTTCACACTGTGTGATTGTCTCCTCCTTGTCTTGGAGTTCTGATGTAAGGATATCCAGCTCCTTGCGTGTTCCTGCATTGATTTTTCTTTGTTCTTTAATCTTAAGAGCAATTTCCTCTATCTAAAGAGGGAAAATATGAACAGAATCACAGCTTTTGAGTGAAAATACCCCCCCCCCCCCCCAAAAAAAAAAACAAGCCCAGACTACCTCTTTTTCCACAGCATGTTTGCTTTCAGCAAATGTTTTACTCTTCTGAATCATGTTTTCTTTTAGGTCCTGTTGGGCCGCTTTCACCTGGACAATTTTGTCCTTCAATGACTGAATCTCATTCTGTTTTTCTGTTAAAATCATCTGTATACTAGCTTTGTTTGACATCTGCTGATTCATCTGGTCAACATCATCTTCATAGTTTCCTTTGATGTTTTCTTTCTCCTGACTGAAATATAATTGCAGGAAGAAGTCAACATATATTGTATCATGTTTGTGTGTTATTTCTTTGGTAACGAACAAAATAATGACTGTTTCCAAACAGGTTTCTCAAACACTTCCCTTAACTGCCATTAGTCAGAAAAAAGATTCAATTGTACTGAATAATGTATGCACTTCAGATTTAATGAGTTTGGGGGATGTAAATGGTAGAAACAGCAATGTGAACTACATTTCCCATGATCCCCTTCAGTCAACATGTTTGAATACTCACATCAGAGCAGCATTTTCTTGTTCAAGGAGTTGTTGCTTCTCCTCCATGGATTGTATGTCATCTACTACAGTTTTCAGCTCAGACTGAAGTCGATTCATCTCTGCAGCATTGTCTTCTCTAGCCGCTGTGACACAAGCTTAAAAAAAAAAAAATAACAACTTTAAGAAGTTACCTGAGCAGTTTCCCAACCACCATTATGCTGCAGGTGAGTTGTTGCCAGAGATGGCCCAATATTTAGACTTATACTTCATGGATTCAACAGTTTTCCAAGGATTTATGAAAGAACTCACCTGATATTTCACTTCTGATGACATCCTCTAGGTTTATTGTTCGATGTCGAAGCTTGCTTGTCTCAATAGTTTCAATTTCAAGTTTCTCGCGGGCTATTTTTCTAGAAGATTCCTATATATGAATGCCATAGTAAAAAAACACATAGCCTACATGGGTCATTCCTGTCAAGCAGTATCATTTGGATTCTGTAAGGTGTACAGTTAACAGGATATAAAGTGATATTGATTTCTGAGTGTTTATCAGTTAAAACGATATTGAAGAAAAAAAAAAAAATAGTAAAAGTAGTAAACAATTTGATTAGAGAAAGGAATATAAAAAGAAACAACTGAAATTACCAATTTATTTTATGTTAGATGGTCACCTATTGTGGATTGCACTCAAAATGGCAACATCTAGTCAAACTGAAGTTGTGAAATTATTTTAATTCACCCCAGTGTTGACTTAACTGTGACAAAAGAAACCATTTGATATGATTTTCATCTCTTAAAATTCTGAATTTCATAATTGATACAATATATAATGTTACAGGACATGACTACGTAACAGAAATGACACATTGGATATATATATACTAAATATCCTGAATATTTACCCCCTTTTTTTGCAACCCACAATGTATTTTATGATTATAGTAAAAAATAAATAAATAAATAAATATAAATTCTTGAAAATACCAGCTCTTTAATAGCGTCAGCTGTCTCTCTCAGGTGGTGACTAGCTTCTTGACTAAATGAAACGCCTTCTTCCCTCAGTCGTTTATCTGTAAGGTGTCAAAGAATTTATCACTTCACACACAGGCTAAATTAGAGGTCAGTAATTCATATATCGATGGCTTCATATTGAAATCGGTGTAATTACGTGAAGTATTTGCCGCTAGTAATCGTATGAAATCGTTCGTGCATATAATACAGTTTCTTACCTAACTCGCCCAAATGCTCCAAGGCAATCCTTACAGCTGGGAAATCCGGCACCAAACATGCCGCCATATTATTAAATTATTATTATTTTCTTTAAACGGGAAACTGACGACCTAACAAACCACATAAGTTCCCCGATTTGAAAACAGCAGCAGTTTGACTCCAAGTTCATCTGTGTACTAAACATGTTGGCATGACGACCACAAGTCACAGATCACAACTTAACAATCTTAATTGTATTTATTTTTTTACATTTTATTCACGTTGAAAAAAAAAATCCTGTTGTTATTATTATAATTGTAATACTTTATTTTTATTTTTAGGGCAGTGATATACAACACTTGGCAACTATAGTTACCACCAAAATACTTAGTTGCGTTGGTAAAATCCATATATTGTTGTGTCCTTTTAACAACAAACAGTGATTATTAATGTGGTTGAAACTACGGTTCAATAGTCATTTTTTGCCATTTTGTTTGGCAGTGATATGAATGTGGGAGCTGGTCAGGCTTTCAGGCAAGGTGTCATCATTGATATGATTGCTAACAGCTTGTGTTACAGCACCGAAGACAGTCAGCAAGTGCTCTGATGGATCACAGAAGCAGCTGAAGCAGTGCTTCTTCTGAGGGCCTGTTTGAACCCGATGCTCTTTTGTAATCTTCAGAGACGGTGAAAAAAGAGGTAGAAGTATTTTGATGTGGTTCACCAGTTCTCAAAGAGGGAGTCTTTTTAAAACTTCCATTAGAGAGCGCTGTTGGTCCTCGTAAAACAGCAGACAGTAGCCCAACATCCCTGACTTGAAACGCAATTAGAATGGGCTGGAACTGCAGTGTTGCTATTGATTTCCTTACCACTGCGTCTAGAAAATATTGTGTGTATTTTTATATCTGTTTTTTATTTATTTTTATTTTTTTATATACAGTATGGAGTTTCTGTTTCGTGTATGGCTGTTGATACTGCAATTTGAGTCTTTGATTTCATACGGTTAGGCCAGAATGCTATCAGGAAAAGTCTATTAAGCGTACACCTAGGATTATAATAGATTTTTATAATAGAGCTTTTATAACAATCCACAAGCTTCTACTGTAGTCTCTAGTGAGAAAGGATGACATTTCTTCTCCGAGTCAAAACACTTGAAGTAATTAGTTTTTTGAAAAGACGAGTGGTTTGTAATGATCTTCACCTTTCAAACCTGAAAAAAAGAAGAAATCTCGATAATGCTAGTCTGGCTGAATGAGACTACACTTGTTTTCATCTTTCCCAGTCTGAACGTTAGAGCTTCCTGCCAATGCAGTTGAACTGGGAAGCAGTCCAAGCAGAGTGATTTTAATTGGACACCGGTTCAGTAGCTGACATACTAGCTGTTGTGGGCAGCCAGAGTGAAAGGAAAGGGCCGAGGCTCATAGTTTAGGTTCTGATGGGAGCTGCTAACTGTCTGCCATTTTTCCGCAGCTAGTAGCCTCTTAGGAGAACTTTAACAGGGATCACTGAGGTCTTGAGTAAAGCTGTTTAAAACACAGACTTGTAATAAAGCCTATCTGGTGGAAAACATCAACTCTTCCTTTTTGATTTTGACCTCAGCAGCCACAAAAAAACAACTATAAAGGGCCCCAGCCTAATTTCTGACAGCTGCAGCTGTGGCAAAGTGGACCAGGCCTACTTCCAGCTTGCTTTTTTTCTTGATTCAAGCACATCATCACTTCTCTCAAATTGCAGTCATCCCTCCACATGATTGTTCAGGTGTGTGTCCTTCCCTTCTGTCTTTGACTTCACTGGGGTGCCACATCCAGGCCAAAAGTGTTCGGTGTCACACATGGCTGTTTCCTGTGTTGTTTGCAGACAGGCCCATTATGGGGCTTTATTGTGCATAATGGAACAGGTAGCTGTTACACTGTTAAAGCACTTGGCTTTGCTTCAGACCAGGGTTGCATTACAGTTCACGTGCATAATTTATCTATGATTCAAGGTCGAAAGCTAGCTACTGCAATGGTATGACATCCAACATACCAGTAAGTGAAGTGGGTTTAATATTGCCCATTCCGGAAGTGATTATAGAGGATTGTTTTTCCAAAATTGCTGCTCTTAATTTTATTTTGTGTAAAATCAGCAGTTCCTGGTTGTAAGAGGAAATGGGGAAAAATAGATTACAGTGTAATGGTTGCATATAATGGGGTTTAATACTCTGCCTGATCATGTAGCAGGAGGATTAACTCGATGGTACAGTAAGGCTTTATTAAAACACATGACTCATATTGCATAATCCTTTTATTCAGTATTGCATATTCTGTCTTTATAAAAGCATTTAGATATTTTTGAATCAGCATGTCGCATCTCCTACTTAAGTGGTTTGAAGCGGTTTTCTGTAATTTCTGATTAGAATGCTTTTTAAACTTACAAAGCAAAAAGACTGCAGATTTGCAGTTTGTATTTTTCATAGTATTTTCAAGTATATTATTTAAAATTGTATACCTATGTGTAGGTTCAGTAATTTCATGTTAATGGCAACCAATAGGTTCTTTTCATTGCCATTAAAGTGAAATAACCAAACATAAACAGAGGAGCTTGAGAAAAATGCTCATTTAAAAAGAAAATTTCAAATGAAACTTGGAGGCTTTTGCATCTCTTCAAATATAAAATGTAAATTTTGTTTTTTTGTTGTATATATAAATACATTATTAACATATTTTAAATATAAAATTGAATGATGTTTATTAAAATTTAAATTATTTATTTAAAAAGAAGTTACTTATGTTCTCCAACGATGGATTTGTTGGATAAAAAAATACAGTGAAAACTTTTTTGAAAAAATACAGTAAAAATTTTTTTGAAATTTGATTTTCTTTTTTGAAATTTGAAAATCACATTTTTATTTCAGTGGTGGCAAAAAACTACATTTTTAGCAGTTGTTACTCCAGTCTTCAGTGTCACATGATCCTTTAGAAATCATTCTATTATTTTTATTTTGTGCTCAAGAAACATTTTTTAATCGATGCTGAAAGCAGCTGTGCTTAATATTTTTGTTTGCGAAACAGAATTCAGTAATGCATTTTTTTCAGGATTCTTTGAATTGGAAGTTTAAAAGAAGTAGAATTACATGTATTTAAATGGAAAATCTTTTGTAACATAGAATTAACTGTCACTTTTGATCAATTTAATGTTTTCTCAATTAATAAAAGTATTAGTTTCTTTTAAAACCCACACTTTTCAATGATATTGGTTACATGCAAGTATATACCAAATAAAATTATTAAATAACTACCAAATAAAATGAAACAGATAAAAAGTCTGTTGAACTGCAGTTCATTTTATTCTTCTTCCTGTCATTCCAATTCATATTCCAAAGTGACCAGTGGGGCATTCAATTCACATTCATACTAATGGATTGAAACAAAGGCCATTCTTAAATTCACAATGTTGCCCAGCTCTATTATGCCCAGTGTGCACTGGATTGTAACTGACACTCTATTATTTGTGACCAATGTGAATAAAAGATTACAACACGACCACGTCTCTGATGCCGAGAGTACAGAGAGCAGAGACTGTGCAGGGATCTTGAGCTGTCATTGCTCCCCATCTGCTGTGCCAGGGCGCTGCAAGCAAATTAGAAAACCCTTACCTATCTGTATAGACTTTCTATACAGCCATTCAAATTAGATCCGTAATGAGATCGCAGGGAAGGGTTGGTGGTTGAAATCAGACTCTGGGTGAAAGGATGTGTGGAGAGGTTATGTATACTAATTACGCAATCATTACGATAAATGTAATTATTACCCAGCGCTATAGGATGTTTAAGACACAAGGATGTGTTGGGAACACAGAATTGTTTGCCAGTAAACTGTTTGCTTCAGTTATTTCTATCGCTCCACAGATGGGATCAAACAATTAGCATAAATGTCAGTGCAGCAGGTGAGCAGGTGTTTTCGTCACTGCGCTGTGTGTTTAAGACCTCCTATGGTTCTGTACAGCTCTCAGATGGCAGGTTATTCTTAAGTGTTTTAAAAGCTGCTGAATGTTGTTGTTTTTTTAAACCATATTCATTAGACACTTAAAATGCATCTTTTATCAAGAACACACAGAACACTTATTCAAGCAGCATGTGTATCCGCCATATGTTTGAATGTTGATGTTTTAATAGCGTCTGTCTGACAGTTCAAGTTCCTTAATTAATTGTGCACCTGTATCCATCAGCATTTTTCATCAACCAAGCTAAAATGGTTCAATACTAATATTTATATAATGCTATATTTTTACATTTTCTACGACAATGTGAGCATGTTTTGCATCAGGTTGTACCTAAATGGCTGCTAGCATGTTTAGAGTTGCTGCTACAACATAGCTCTTACAGTGATCTGAATGATGATAGTTGCTTACTAGTCTAGTCTAAGTCAATATTGTTTTGACATTATGGTCTCTAGATATAGCTCTAGTCTGCCAGATAAAATTCTTATCACTTTGTAAAGTAATAACGCAGCTTGATATTACAAAGCTGCAGGTACTATTCATCTCTTTAGAGCAAACTGTGAAAAAAAACCCCGATAAAGTGACAAGCAATAAATGCTCTTCCATGTTAATCTGAGTTTTTGTTCCAACCAGTCATGACTGCAACAAGCAATAGGGCAGTTTATTGATCTGCTTTTTTATTTTTCTGTAAAATCCCATCAGTCCAGAATTGTGTTTTTGATAATTGTGCTTTAAAAAACTTCCGATTTGCTGTGGTTGTGTCTTTTTTTTTTTTTTTTCATTCAGTGTGGAACAATTGCTTGTTGCTAGAAACAGGCCTGGGGTGCATTTCCCAAAAGCATTGTTAGCTAATTATGGTCACAAGTTTGTGCTCAGAAATTTTGACCATAGTTGGTTTTAGGAAAAGCACTCCGGTTAGGCTTTGTTCAAATGTCTTAAAATAAATCCACACAGAAAGAAAATTCAACCGATATACGAAAGATTCATACATGATGCATTTCATTTTATATATATATATATATATTTTTAACCTTGTAATCCTTAATCAAACTGCAGACTTCTGTCTGGTGACCTCGATCCAATCAACAGTTTATGGTTGGAACCTCATCCACATCCTGCGTTTTTAGTAATGCATTTCACTGATGTACAATAATGAAGAAAGGATCTATTGCTACTTGCATTTCATCGCAACTAGTATGAGGAATAGCAATAAGTGTCACTTGCAGCCGTAGTAAAGAAAAATGAGAGTTTACGGTGTCTCAGACAGTGTGTGGCATGCATCAGTTAACATGTCAAATTGCTAATTTGTTTTTCATGATTGAACTACTTCATGTGAAACAATTGCACCGTTTGCTTGAGGCTTGATCTTGATTAGCATTTTTCTATCAGGATAGAGAGGTAACCCTTTTAGACTTGTTTATCTGCCTCTGTTTCAGATGCATGCCGTGTGCAAATGTGATTCTGGGAAAGTTATACATACACAAGGGCATCTTTATGACATCAGACACTACAATACTCACGAGTTCCACTTTCCAAACCGCATTCACCGGGAACGGCTACACATGCTGTGCTGTGTGCTACCAGATACGCTGTTCACTTGATACATTATTGAGCCTCTTTCTTGAAATGGGGTCTGCATAATGCATGATGTAGTAATAAATACCACACTTCAATAAACTACAGTTTCCTTGCTGAGGAGATACTCTATATTGTGGGGAATGGAGAGTCATTTTGTTTGGTGAAAGGGAAAGAGAGGTGACGATTGGGGAAAGAGTGAAAAGAGACCGTACATGAATGAGTGGACAGATTGGGGAGTGAGGCAGTGACGCAAAGCTTTGTGTGCATTTCAGAACGGCAGAAGCTTGAATGGAAAAGCCCCTTGCTGGCGAGAGATGCTCCGAAATTGTAATTGGTGCTGGAGGGGGTGTTGGAAGTCTCTGCGAGCTTGCTGCCAGTGGAACCCAAGCACCAGAGGTAATACATCATCATGTCTCTCGCTTGGGTAGCAGAGCTTATGCGTGTAAGAGCCTTTCGCCCAACGTCCCTTTTGACCAGATCTAGATCCGTCCCTTCGGCCAAACTTGCACTCACGTAAGTCCGGCTTCACTCTGCTGGACATGATCACAGAACTTTGACGTATACCACAAAATCACAACTCAATTTCACTCTTAACGAGTTTGTTTGACGGTGCTTTTCGTCACGGTGCCCAGTCGAGATTTATGTAATGGCTTGTGCATGGAATTTGCTGACACTGAGGTTTGGTCTACAGCAGCTAAATCAGACATGTTTTAGGACTTTTTTTTGTCAGGAAACCCTGTCACCTAGTGGCACAATAAATGACCTGCTTTAGGAAAGAAGGAACAAAGTTGTCTTCCTTTTTAAGCTTCTTTTATATGCTCACCTTACCTTGACCACATACTGCGCTGGTCTGATTTGCTGATGTTGGACTCTTTGGTGGCACCGGATGCACATTCATCACCTTGCAGAAGCTCCCTGTGCCAGTTCCCAAGGTGACTATTCTGTTTTCCTTAGACTTCCTGTGCTGGAGAACTCCACAAATCAAGGGAGTCTTTATCCTCGTCTTGTGTTTATCTACTTTGGTATTTCTCCAGCCTTGTGATAGTCAGCAAAATACACCAAACTTCAAGCGTCATGTTAATATTTCTTAGGGGTAATGATTTCCCTCTTTGGGAAGAAAGGAATAAAGTTGTTTTTCAGTTTGAACCCCCTTTATGTGCTCACCTTACCTTGACCACATACTGCGCCGGTCTGATTTGCTGATGCTGGACTCTTCGGTGTCCCCAGATGCACATTCATCACATTGCAGATGCTGTCCTGTGCCGGTTTGCAAACCGACTGTTATGTGTTGTACTTGGACGTCCTGTGCTGGAGAACTCTTCAAATCAAGGGAGTCTTTATCCCAGACTTGCTTTGGTTTTTCTCCAGCCTTGTGATAGACAGACAGTAAAATACACCAAACTTCAAGCGGTATGTTAATTTTTCTTGTGGGTAATGCTATCTGATTTTGGGTTTGACATAAAATACATTCTCCTCATGTTTAAGTACTCACCTTACCTTGACCACATGCTGCGCCGGTCTGATTTGCTGATGTTAAAGTCTTCGATACCCCAGATGCGCATTCATCACCTTACAGATGCTGTCCTGTACCTGTCCACAAACCGACTGTTCTGTTGTCCTTAGACTTCCTGTCCTGAAGAACTCTGCCAATCAAAGCAACCTCTACCCCCTGACTTGTGTTCATCTGCTATGGTTTTTCTCCAGCCTTTTGATGGACAGCAAAGTACACCATACTCCAAGCGGCTTTTTAATGTCGGCTTGCAGGTTACGCAAAATCAGCCCCAATTGATTTTCTTTCCTTCTGATAGCAGACCTTAAATACACCTAGTTGTCAGAGCTCAGCTAACAATGGTCGAATGACTGGAGAGACAGCGCATGGGCCATAATCGATGTCTTACACTTCTGTGCCTGCACAACTGAAAGCCTGTTACAAGCAAACAATGGCGCTCTGAGGGAAACGCTTGGGCCGTCAAAAGTGAACTGTCAAGCTAGTTGTCCTCAGGAGCGTAGCCATAACAGTTCTGCCAAGTCTAATCCTGTTTGTGAATACCTGTTATACAGCCAAGTGTGCAGCTGCTGTCTGATTGCGCTAATAGCCTCACAGAACGACTGCGTAGCCTGAGAGACCGAAGGAGAATGAGAGAGTGATTGTGTTCGAGGGAGAGGGTTTAGAGGGAGGAAGAGAAAGCAGATCAAATCCTGTTCGTTTAAAGCCTCCACACACGTTCTCACTTTCTGTCCACCGTGCGCTGTTAAAAATCGATCGTCTACCTTATTCCAGCCCTACAAATCCACCTAAAATGAATTCCTTTTGTCATTCTCAGAGTTGCCATTTTGTGTTGAAAAGAGATGAAGAAAATAATTGTTCACATATAGGATTTTTCGGTGGGAGTTTCGAGCGTGATGTGCTTGAAACGAAAGGTTTAACAGAAACTAATGGTCTTGATATGCCTCCCCATCCTTTTATTACATTTGTCGTTACGGTATGTGAAATGTAACTGTATGGGCCCATTTTCAAAGGAAAAGGCATATTATTCTCCCTATGGCGGCTGGGTTGGTTAGTTGAGAAGATGTGTTCGCTCGAACTGTGTTTTGTTGAGGAATCAAAGAAGTGTCAAGTTTTAAAGATTTTTTGAATTGATCAAATGTGCCAGAATTTGATCAATTTAATGCATCCTTTCTGAAACTGTGTGTGTGTATGTGTGTGTATATATATTGTGTGTCAGACTACACTTACTTTTTATGAATTACTTGATCACATATATTCACACAAATGCAAAAAAACTTTTACATTTTTATTTCTAAAATGCCTAAATGAAATGCACATTTAAAAAATATATATTTTAATATTTTAGTTTTATTTAGACTGTTATTAATTGTATTTTATTTATAATTAATTAGCTTTTCATTAAACTCAGAAATCCCCTACAGCTCCTTCACAAACCCGAGTTTGGGAAAATTTGACATGATGTAATTCTTAATTCACTTTGTTATTAATAACAAATGGAATATATATATATATATATATATATATATATATATATATATATATATATATATATATATATATATATATATAATTTTGCATTCTAATTGCAATATGTTCAATATTATCCTATTTAAATCAATGTGATGAACGAGTTGCGTTATAAATAATAAAAAGTAAAGTAGTCTTATTATATTACCTACATTTTTTACCTATCATGTGTTCCTGGGGAATCGAACCCCCAACCTTGAGCTTTCTTGCTTGCTAACACAATGCTCTACCACTTGAACTACAGAAACACTATTTGTTACGTAATTTGAATTCTGTTCTCGTATGGTCTCTTTAAGTGGGTCATTCTTGTTTAGGTGGGTAATCTCTTCAAGAATGAGCTTCAAATTGGACCAGACTTTATGCTGCAAGTCAGAAGTCTAACATACGTCTACACAATTGTCTTTTAATTTATTGCACTTTGTTACAGTTTATCTAATGTTCTTGCAATTACACAATCCAGATGTTTAATCAGATGGTTACTTGTAATATCCCTACAGTTGCCCACCAGCTAAAATTGGCTGAGTAAATGAGATGAGTTTGCCTCTTCTAAGATTAATTAACCATCTTTCTTTATCACAGCTGAGCCAATGTGCAGAAATGAAATCAGAATTGTAGGTGTGCACGAGCATCAGCAGTTTTTGTAAACATCTGCTTTGATGTTCTTGGCAATTGGATTTTGTTGCTACAGTATTTGCATGATGATCATCTGCTTGAAGTGTCTGTAATGTCGCCAGATCCTGCATAAAGTAATATCTGTTGTAACCGGGCATATATATTTTCAGATAGTTCTTCCTGAAACATTTCTCAGGCCTGCTTAACTGAGTTTGTGTTGGCTGCTGTTTCCTCTCTTGGTTTTATGGAGCAGGGTTTTATTAGATTTTTCCCTCATAAGGTCCTCACCAGTGCAGCGTTAGATTTAAAACCTTTCTCCGAGTGTCTCCAAAGACCCAACCGGAGGAGAACGTGTCGATGGAAATGCTCAGTGCTGCCGCTGCACACGAAATAAAGGATGTACTCTTACAATCTCTCTGGCACTGAATTCAAAGTCCCTCTGGCAGGTCAGTTAACTCTGTGGCTGGATTGGTAAAACCTTCGGGCAACTGTTTTCTATGTAGGTTTGGTCGTACAAGTATAGCTCCTACTGTATGTACTTGAATGGAGAAAGATGGAAATCTATAAAACTGTTTGTCAAGATCGTGTTTCAGTAACATTTAAAATTTTAGTTTTTGACCACAAGTGATGTCACATGCACGTTCAGTACAATTTCTTCACACACAATCTAAAATTTGTTCTAAAAGAAGTTTGTAATCTATGATCTTTTTTTTTTCATAAGCCTTAAACATGCGGCCCTCTGTGGCCCTCTGTGTTTTATTTCTCATAAGAAGAAAAAATTATTAGAACCTTAAATCTGTGTAGAAGTTTTTTTTTTTTTTTTTTTTTGCTTCTCTCCAACCTTGCTGGGTTAAATCATCCCTTTCCCAGCATGAACAGAGTCATGCACTCCATGGAGATCTGGTTAACCTGGAGAAACACTGGCCTCTCTGTTTACCCGATGATAACAATTCTATTTACAAAGGTGCCCAGGGTAATAGTGAGCCGGTGCATGGGTCCTCTTTTGGATTTAAAACATTTCTCCACTGTTTGTGCCATACTGATGCTAGTGTACTTTGCGTTCTCAAGAATATATTTGAATATGATAATGTTATGGCTTTTTGGTGCTTGGTAGTTCGATGGAAGCCTTTTGAAGTGCCATAATACTGTGGTATCATAATAATTTGGTAATTATTCAGTATCAATGCATATTCAAAATACCTTCTGATGATGCCATCATTTTTCTTTTCTTTTTTCTTTTTTGGTATCGACCACTTGCACAGACCCTGACAGACAAAATTAGCTATAACTCAAGTTAAATATTTATTGATGGTTACATATGAAAGCATATTTATCACTGCCAGTGCAGTCTGTAACGACCCTCATCCATTAACTTCTTCAGGGTGTAGTTTCCTACAATGATTTAGAATACTGTTATTCATATGTAATGAGAGCTGACTAAGTTTAGAGGTAATTCTACCACATGAGGGCAGAAGAACATTAATTAATACTTTATGTATGCGTGTGATGATGGAAATCTCTGTGTGAGATCTTTTTTTCAAAATAATGGGAAACCTCCATGTTTAGCTGCAGCACAGCATTATAGGATATTGTACAATGACCATCATTAATTGCAACAAATAGAAGCAATTTTGCATATTTAACTTAACAGGAAAGACCTTTGCAATATATTGGCTTTTTTTTATGTGTATGAGTCTAGACTGTGCAGTTGTTATTTAATCAGGGTTGTGCCAAATGTGTATATTCAAAAGTGAACCAAAAGATGCATTTTATATATTTTCTTTAATCCATTAATTTACAGTTTATGTACCAGATATAAACATATATACATATTAATCTGACAGTATCTGTCGTGGTGCTTAAAGAGGTAGAATATAGCAATATTCTGAGTTGTTATTTTTTGCTGGTGGCATTTTGTACACATGAACAAAACATGATGGACCGCTTTAGCATCGGCTAAGAAGATGTTTATCTGTGTGTGAAGTTGACAGCAACTAGAATATTTGCTCATGTCCTGTTGTCACAGACGATATGTGTTTTACACGTATGTAAAGTGACGTGGTACCATTTATAAGAACTGCTGACAGGGAGATCCATCAGGCCGCATGACATGATGGAAGCAGAAAGGTGTCACGGTCCATTTACAGAGGGTGAGTCAGGGATGTAAAGGCTGTCAGTGTTCTTGAATGAGAATCTGGTAACAGGTACAAGCTAGTCATGTTGACTTCCACTGATTTTTATAGTGGGTTATGCTTTAGTATAGGGACCAAACATCATCTTAGCCGATGCTAATGCTGTCCATCATGTTTTGTTCATGTGTACAAAATGCCACCAGCAAAAAATAACAACTCAGAATATTGCTATATTCTACCTCTTTAAGCACCACGACAGATACTGTCAGATTAATATATATATATATATATATATATAAATATATATATATATATATATGTATATGTATGTAAATGTATATAAGTATATGTATGTAAAAGTATATATGTGTGTGTTTATAATAAATGTTTACTATTTCTACTTTTTTTAAATCATATACTTTTTTTAGTTAGATATTATTTTATATATTATTTTTTTACAATTATTTTTTATGATTTAAATGATTAATTTTGCATTTTAATATATACAATTTGTATTACAATTAGTGGTCTCAAACTTATCATGCAAAAAAAAAAAAGTTTTTACTGTGAGATTGTCTCTTTAATTCTGCAATAACCATTTTTTGCATTTATTTTTTATGATATCAAATTCCTTTTAATATTTTTTTTTTTTATGTTTAGTGTCTATTAAAAAAAAAGTTTTTAAGAGAAGTCACTTATGCTCACCAAGGCTGTATTTACTTAAACAAGAATACGGTCTTATTTAAAATAACAATGGATGGATCCTTTAATTAAGTGAAAAATGTGAGACTGATAATGATAGTTTACCTCTTCTCCACCAGCAGCACAATTCAGTATTGATCATCCTTGAAATGTCATTGTCATTGCACAAACAGTATTACAGTTCAGATCTTAGTGTCTTCATGAAAGTGTTTTATTTGTTTTTACTTTGGGTTAAATGGTTTTGATGCTGCTCTGCTGATATTCTTGCTGTACTGATGCTGAGGTGACTCCAGTAACTGACTTTTCATGTCATCTGAGTCCCTGAGCTTCATCTTGGCCTCCAGCTGTGCTGACGGGGGCCTGTGGTTAAAATCTGGCCTGCCAGCGCTAAATAACGAATAGGTAATACGGTGCGGTGAGCTTCCTGTCAGTGAAACACCTGTGTTGAGCCTGGGTGATGTCACCCTGTCACTCTAAGCATGATGTCTGCTGGCCGGTAGGATTTACTCTTACACTTATGGCTGTATAAGATAGAAGTGGCTGTGTGTGTGTGTGTGAGAATAATATTCTGCATAAGGCACAACATATACACTCGGGTCCGAAAGTCTCAGTCCACATTGATTAAAATTACCTGGAAATACAGATAAAAACGATGTAAATTAATGTTTATAATAATAATTTATATTCTATTCATTTATTAATTTATTTATTTTTAAACTGTGTTTGATTTTAATTATTTGATGATACTTTTGGTTTAAAATGAATGTATTTTTATTTTTCATTTGATAGACTGTTTCAATTTTTTTTAGATTATGTCTTATTAAAATAATGTATTTTGCATTTTAATAAATACAATTTGTATTACAATTAGTGGTCTCAAATGTTTGAACAGCACTGTACTTAAAAAAAAAAAAAAACTTCAAAGTGCAAAATGACCAAAACTAGACTTTTCAACACTTGGTTTTTTTTTAGCTTATGCTATCATATTCCTTTTAATAGTTGAGCGTTTTTGTTCTCTGTTTTGATCAGTTAATACTGTGTACTGTTGACTTCAATGGATCATAGCCTCCCTCTTGCATTTGGATTCCTGTTGATGTTTGTTGTGCTAGGCTCAGCTTGTAAGAGCGTAATGGTGTCGGGAAGCTCTTTAGCCACAAATGAGGGTAAAAGCACAACCAATAGTTGAAATGTTTGCCAAATGAAGCCCCTGCTCTCGTGTGAGAGGACATGTATATCTGGAAGGACTTAAATTGTTTATACAAAACCAGTTTGCAGCCTTTCAATCATACCTCATGCAGAAGAACGTCGCTTTGAAGCTCTTAGGGTTCAGGGACGGTCAAATTGAAATCTACAGGCAGTACGATGCATTACAGGAAAAAGTCGTAAAGCCTGGCGGATCCAAAGCAAAAGTTTGTGACTTCCATTTGATTTGTCAAGCCTCCCTTGAGGAAAAGAAGCCTACATGATCTGTAGTCATCTATTTATCCATCTGTGGGAAGTGAGAGGTAGACTCATCAAATCCCACGCTGCAGGATGTTCTAATTCCGTTCTCTCATTTAAGTCGATGACTCAAATTTTGGACGGACTTCAAGAAAGTGTATCTGTAAATGTGGCAGTTGGGAGGCCATTAGTAGTACAGCAGTAACAAGCCCGTGCAAACAATAGCCCTCAATTTTTCTTGTTTCAAATAAGCACGGACATTAAAACTTGATACTCATTTTATTAATGCAGGTTCACCATGTCCATTAATTGGAAAAAATGAATGTATTTCAGGTGCAATATATGGTGCTGCTTGCTTGTGCAATTACTTTAATCTTTGTTCAGCTTGGATTGGCGTATCTGTGGATGCATTGTTCTATTCCTAATCTGATATTTTATAAGAAAAACTAGATAAAGATACTAAATTTGAATAAAAAAAAGATAAATCTACCATGAGGTATTAAGACTTGTTTTCAGAAAATGTCTTGAATAACTTATTAAAGTATTTTATATTACATTGAATATTTTTTTTCCCCATGTTTTTGAAAGAAGTAAAAATTTTATTCCGTGAGCATGCAATGAATATATCTAAAGTGGCAGTAAATACAAGACAAGTTTGTGGATATATTCGGATATAACATATAATGAGGCCAACCGCATGGAGACACACTAAGGACTCATGGTGAGTACAACCTGTACCATACGCATGAGAAATAACCATTCCCAAATATGACATGAAACCCATGTGCATTTATTCTGACATATTGATTGCTGAAGTGCACAGTGCTTAAACTGCAATAATAGTCTCTGAAGGATCTAACTGACTCCTTTGTATTTGTAACTCTATTAAAGAAAAATATCCCCAGTAGTGTTGAATGATATGAACTGTGTCCTCTTCTTAATGAAATAATGAGCTCTCCTGAGATCCAGGAGTCCCTGCCCTATTCGTTGACTTTGTGTCTGAGGAACAATGCAGAGAACACTAACTTATCGCCTCTTTATGGATGACTTTGTCTAGCCAAATCCTAAGGGGAGTTGGGAACAGGATGTAGAACCTGGATAGTCCATGTATTGCAGTGTAGCTGATTGCTGCTGGACTGAGGATAGCCAGTCACTGACCAGAAAGAAAATATCATAATGAGTAATGCAAATGCATAAAAATTGGTTTACCCTCATTTTTGATATTGTTCGCCGATCATCAACCCACGCTCACGCAAGGACTATTCTCGTGTTTTGCCCATGCCCTACCTGTTTGCTATTGATTCGACCCTGCCTGTGTTTGACCTTGTTACCAATAAAGTCCACAAATGGATCTAAACGACTCTTGTCTCATCGACCCCGTAAGAATCGCATTGGACTAAAACTTACTGACTTTTTAGCTGCCCCAGAAAAGGTGATAATTTTTGTACTTTTAAAAATTTTCCCCTGCCTTGTTACACTTGAAAATGAAAAACTAAAAAAATTACCAGCCTATAAAAAAATAAAATACTCATAAAAATTCTTATCTTGTTATGCTGTATTATTGCTAAGTACTGGATTCGATCATTTTGTCATCTTGATTTCATTCAATTAGCACAAGGTTTTGTGTTTTTTGGAACTGAATGATCGAAGGCCTCATTGATCTGAGCTTATACACCTCAGTTTTTGAGAGATAATTGCCAAAATGATCCAGAAAAAATGCTTGTTTTCACTCAAAAACTGAGGTGCCAAAGTTCCCATCAATGACTTCGATCATTCAACCCCATCATTAGTAAAGGTTTAGCACAGTAGAGTGGTTAAAGGGATAGATCACATAAAAGTGTACATTCTTTTATCATTTACTCACCTTCTTGTCCTTACAAACTTTTTTGACTTTGATTCTTTTGTGGATTTTTTTTTTCTGGGTTCCTTTTTTAATTTTATTTTATTTTTTCTAGACTCTGCTTTAATGGAAAAAAAACATGTAAAAGCATGTCCAATTATTTTTTTTTTTACATAATTTATATAATGTAAGCAAGTTTATTAAACTTAACACAAATTAAATATTTAAGGCCCTATGAATTTTCGCTAAAAAAAAAGTTTTATTAATAATTTATATTAAGAATAATTATTAAGAATAAGTAATATTTCTGTTACAGTTTATTCAAGCTAATGATGGTAATTTCTGTTTGTATATGATATGACGATAGTTTTTCTCAAAAGAAACCGTAAAAAGTTAATGAAGTGAGTTGTAGAGGTTATGTTTACACACAGAACATGCAGGATTCATATTTAAATAGTATTTGTATGGTTTAATATTCACAGACACTAGTCCATATGCATTTTGGTTTAAATGCACTTGACCTACTTTTGATTAATTCATCCAACATTTGACAAATTCTGCATTATACAGTAAATTCCATTTTTATTAATGATTTTTTTTTTTGCAATTCTATCTGCATTTTCCACATTGTGGAAATCATATGGCCCTATTAATTAAGATATTTGCACTAATGAGTTGAGAATTTTAGTCTGAATGATTCGTTCATAAATGGTTCAATGCACCAAATCAACTGTGAATTTAAAAGATCCGACTTTAAGTTTGATGCATTTATCATACTTTTGTTTATTTGACATGCCAAACTTGACATGCCATGTTCTCTTACACTTCCATTAGAATAAAAAAGTAACATATTTTCTAAAATATCCAACTTATGTTCCACAGGTGAAGGTAAGATGTTTTTTTTCTTTTTCGTCTTAAGTCCCTTTGTAATATCACATTTTTTAAATTTGGTAATTATGGAAGGCACAAGGGTTAATGAGTGAATTTGTGATAATAAAGTGAATCACAAATTATGTGTAATTAAGGTTAAATGTATCTTTGTCTCTTTAAAATAAATGACTAACATTTTATGGGCCAGGCACAGATGTGTGCTCGTTAAAGATAGCATTTTTTGAGTGATTCATTTTATGATTCACACTGTTTTAATGCCAGTGGTGAGCCACCCACACGTTGCATTACAGGTTTAGATCCTCACACCTAACGCTTGCAAAGACGCACACACCCATCATCATGATGAGAGGCTGTTTTCTTGAGTTTCGATGAGAGAAAAAAAAAAGCTCTGTGCAAGGAGTGGGCACACTTATCAGAATATTACATCAAAGTATGAGTAATTTTATATCATGGTAATGTTATAAATCAGTGTTATTTTTGCTTTTGGAAATTCAACAAGTTTTTTTTTTTTATATGTTAGATAATCATGTAGCAATAGTCATATTTTTGGACGGTGTAGTGAATTCAGTTGATTGATTGTTACTACTCAGCGGTGTACCACAGTTCTTGAGAACTCCACGCACAAGTAGAGATGAAGTATTCAATAAACTTCCTTGTTTTTTTATTTGAGGTCACTTTGCCTTGGTAGATGCTTTTATTCAAAGCGACTTAAATCGCAATTATATTTGCAAATATACTTTGCTATTTCATTGTAATCAAACCCATCGCATTGGTGTTGCCGTCGCTTCATTGCATTTAAAAAAAAGTCTAGACTGCATCGATTAGGCAAGATTAATCATAACTGTATTGTATTCTCTGATAACTCAAAGTTAGTCTAGCAACATGGATTTTTTTTTTGTAGGTGATTTGAATAATAACGGCATCAGGCTTTGGGCTGAAAAGGAAATTGTGATTGGTGTTCAATGCATAAACTGGACAGCACTGCTTATTATGGCCTTACCTTTTCTTGGTAGTAGATCTCATGACTTCAGTTTGTGACTATATTGATTTGATCATTTTCCTCTGCTGCAGTCCCCACAAGTGTACTTTATGAATATGATTACATGATACTGTTACTGTAATATTGCAGACAGTCATTGCACTAGTTGGCAAAGGCAGCTTTACACCTCAGTGAATTTTCCCATGAGAATCCAAACAATAGAGGATGAGTAGGAGGGACAAACATTATAATGACGATGGTGGTAATCTAATTGTGCTGGCTGGCAGAAACACTCTAAGAAACTGGCTCATTTTTCACAGTGTTTGCCCAGACAATGTCTGGAGTGGCTGTAGTAAACAAATCTATGACTATAACACATTTAGAGACGAGGACAGAAACTACATTCTTCCCTTGCAGGGTATTGCCAAAAGTCTTAGTTTATAGGCCTATAAGATAGCTTGAAGAATCAAAGAGGTCTGGAATAACTCCTCGGTTTCATAGATCCCATATTAAGTGCACAATGTGATTGTCATTTCTGCTCTTGAGCACTGATTGTTCTAGACACAATTTTATCCAGTCGGCTAAGCTATAAATGTCATTTGATTATCATGAGACTGACTTTTTGGGTTGCAGGCGTTGAAAAAACAATGTAATAAAATGCATCTAACCACATGCAGTGAAAAAAATTGGGTTAGGATTTACTTTGAAATTATTTTCTCTCAGAAGTTGCTAGTAAATATTTATAAACAATAACAAAGAAATGGTAAATAATGGATTGAGTTAAAGGGTTACTCCACCCAAAAATGAAAATGTTGTCATTAATCACTTACCCCCATGTCGTTCCATCTTTGGAACACAGTTTAAGATATTTTGGATGAAAACTGGTAGGCTTGAGACTGTCCCATAGACTGCCAAATAAATAATAGAACAGAATAGTCCATCTGCCGTCAGTGACGTTATGAAGCGACGAGAGTACTTTTTGTACATGAAGAAAACCAAAATAAAGACTTTATTCAACAATTCCTCTCCTCTGTGTCTCTCGAAATCAGGGTACACAGATGGCGTATGCTCCGCACTGTGCTGAAGCATTGTTTGCTTTCAAACCAAAGTGTAAAAGAAGTAAAAAAACGTATCCTTCGCCACAGCTGATACAGAAGTGCGTACACTGATTTGGAGAGACGCAGAAGAGAGGAATTGTTGAATAAAGTCTTTCCTTTTTCTTTTTTCTTTGTGTACAAAAAGTACTCTCGTCGCTTCATAATGTCATGGTTGAATCACTGATGGCAGATGGACTATTCTGACGATGCTTTTCATACTTTCCTGGAACCTGGAAACTGTTATTTATTTGGCAGTCTATGGGACAGTCTTAAGCCTACCAGTTTTCATCCAAAATATCTTAAATTGTGTTCCAAAGACGAACAAAGCTTTTACATTACATTTTTGGGGTTGCAGGAGAAAATTATAAAATAAAATTTGACCAGACACATACTCTGAAAAAAAAATAAAAAAGGTGTAGTATTTACTTGAAGTTAGAGTGTGATTCTTTTAAACCATATTCTAATAATGTTTGTTTTATTTGCAACTTCAGATTATTTATTTTTTTACTTTGATTTTTTTTAAATAGACAATGCTGTGTGAATTTTACATTTTGTAAAAGCCAGCACAGTTCCTCAGATCCTCAAACCATGAGAAAACCTACATAATGTAAAAGAAAATGTCTATAAAAATATGGGTTAGGATTGCTACACTACTTAATTTCTAATGTAAAACCTCGGTTCTGAAGCATAACCATTTGAGAACCAATGTGGTAGAACTTTAATTAAAAGTTTTCCTCTCTCTCAAAAGGCTTTTCTTTTCATTGAGCAAGCTTCCTTTCTTTGTGAATGTAGCTGAGAGTCACCAGTCTTATGGAATAGTCAGGGCCACTCATTTGTTTGTGAGCCAGAGAAGAGAAAGGCATAATTTTACTCTGTCTATGAGACTAGGTTGCCTTTGATGATGTGACTGGTGTGGCAGCGAGAAACCGAGGGACAGACGCATAATGTCGAAGATGAATAAGCAAATGCGTAAATCGATGAACTCGGGCGCCGCTTCTCTTTATGAAGCTTGTCGTAAAGCCATCATTTAGGATTTGTGTCGGCGTAAACAACCTGTCTTGGCTTTTTATGGGAGGTATGGAGGAATGGAAAGTGCCTAGATTGCTGAGACAATTTTGCAGATGACCTTTAGTTTAGTGGCTGTCAATTTATCCTGCTGAGTGAAAAAGCAAAAAAATGTAAGAGCAGACGTGCTCTGACAAAGGCTGGTTTTCAGAGCAATCCAGAACGTGTTTAGAAATATCGGTCATTTAACCGAAGTAGCTGTTTCAGGTTGTTGCTGATGGACTGACCTCTCTCGACTTCACCTTTCAAGACTATTCTCAGGAGGAACCAGCCACATTATTACTACAAATTTAGGCAGCCTGGATAAAACACCTAGTGTGCCTTGCAGGAGTGGGGGAAAAATGTCAGAGTTGCATCTATATTGTTATTTCTGCTCCCCATCAGGTTTCTTCTCAGTTTTGTCATGGCGAAAATAGGCTCATTGAGAGGGTGTGCACTTGTCCTGTAGCATAGCTGATGGAGAGCCAGACATTTATGGACCCCCAGGTCACTGTTAGGCCTGGGAATTATGAAACTCATAAAACCAGCTTGACTCCGCCAGCTAGGCAGACATAATGAAAGGAGGGCCTTGAGACAGAGAAATCACCAGTCCGAGTTTGGAAATGTCACCCAGACTTACGATATGTCTCTGGTGCCCAAGGTGTCCTCTAAATTGAGCGCTCTGCATATAGAACACCACGATAAGACAATGACCGATAGAGGCATTTAACATTTCTATACATGCTGCTACAGTTTTTGCTAGTCGTCAGAATAATTCACCCATCATTTATTCACCTTTGTGTGGTTTCGTATGACATTTGTCCATGGATCATAGAAAAAGAGATTTGGAGACTGAAGAAATGCAATGCAATTGTGTTTGTTTTCCATATTTTGGAGCTTCTTAAATGATGCAGAGTAATCGAGTCATATGATAGCATTGTGTGATGAACATCAAAATACTAGATGTTATTTCCCTAAAAATGCTGAGATCTACCTTGGCTCTCCTTGGATGCAGTGAATGGTTTGTTCTTTTGGATCAGATCTTTCTGTGTTTTATTGACAATTCAAACTGATTTTGTTCTCAGGTTCAATTCACTGACTCAAAATGACTCAGGGTCCCAGCAGTTGAAGCTCACTAGAGTTGAAGATTTTCAGTGAATTTCAGTGTGTTCCTCACAAAACACTATTTTTTGACTTCAGATGACTTTTAATACAGCGCACATATTTTTTTATGATAATTTTACGGTATTTTGGGTCCATTATGAAGCGTAAAAGCTCTGGTCCTTATTCATTGTAATTGCTTTGATTAAAAAAACCACCAGCACAGTCCTCAGTACATTGAAAGTAAGGAAAGCCAACTGTTTTGAACTTTGAAACAACATTATAGTGAGCAAACGATCATAGACTGTAATTCTTCTGAAGGCGGACAGATGAATTACATTCTCCTAAATATGACATACAGCAACAGACCTATTATTAGATTATGACCATTATTTTTAATAGAGGATATTAAATAGTGATATCAAATCAACACATTTATTATTATAGTTTTGACATTTATTATTGGAGGATTGCCATAACTGCTCGACAGGATGCTTGTGTATGTACCATTTAGGAGATGCACAAAAACACGAAGACGCTTTGAAATTTCATTTGGTAATGCTACATTTGATCTTGTTTTGTTTTATTCATTGATATAATGACAAGTTAGTATTTTAATACATTATAATATTATTTCGTTTTTAACTCAGGGTCTTACACTTCTTTCCCTGGAGTATGATTCTAGACTGCTACTGAAATGACCAGAGATTATTTTATTAAGACAAAATTGCGTTACGAGTATTGCATTTAACACTACAAGGGAACACCGTTGTAGAAAATCGATTACCTTTACTGTGCAGAATTTTGCAGGAAAAGAGGTTTGCATTAGAAATGTCGAATTAAAAGATAAAAGGTTTTGTGGATTTGATCGGCACAGAGTTAATAAATGTTATGCTTTTCATGTAAGCGGAAATTGGTACTGGACAGATGGGCTTACCCATTGAAGTTGTGAAAGAGCCCAGTTTTAGTGTAATTTAAGTTTTAATGACAGGTACACGACATTTGATCTGGAAGCCAGACCCTTGGAAGAGCAGGCCGAGAAGATCAAGGTAAATTCGGTGGAGGGAGAGAATGCTTCGAGATCACCAGTAGCAAGCGAGAACAGAAAGAATCATTAAATCACCCAGCTGTTAACAGGATGGAACAGAAATGCCATCTCCAATAACAGTCTGCCTTGTGACGCTTAACACCCATGTTTACACCTGGTCTAGCAGCAGGATGTAATGAAAGCTAAGTGTTGCGGCATGTGTGTCAAACTCTGCTGTTTCCTCTGGTGTGATCTTGGAGAATAGGTTTTAAAAAATCCTCCTTCCTCTCCCGTGGACAGATAAGTATGCAACGCTGATAGGTGGTGGCTTCCAACAGAAGATCAATTTTTAACTGATGCACTAGTTCATCTTCAGTTTGCCATGAGGAACTGCCTGAGCGTAAAGTGGGTATTGGTGAAATCTTTATGAGTGTATCAGTCATTTGTGATTCGATAATTAGGACTCAAGCACCCAAAGTTTTCTTCTTATTTTCCTGCCTATTCCAACTAGCAGCCCCTAGAACCATATGGCAATCTAATTTGATCTCTAATGTTTGCTAACGTGTATCTTAACCAAATGTCTTCTTGAGGCAGTGCTGCATAATAGTTATTAAATATTTTTGATAAATATCTCACAGTTTGCATGGAGCATCAACGAATAAATGACACGACATGAGTTCATATCTTAGCAATGCTTCAGTGCATGCGTAATGGGTTACTGTCACATGGCATAAAAGATTATCAAAAAATGATACTGTAAAGAAGGTCTAGATTCATGTTGTTTTGCTCGATGTGAAATATGTAGAATACTATAATTTATTTTTTGAGTCCCTCCCCACCCACTACAATTTTTCTACCAATTTAATACAATTCACATTAGGGTTATAATAGTTTACTTAAACTTATTATTATTTTAAATCATATTTTCATTATTTGGAATACAATAAAATAAAAATATGAAAACATTTGTTCTAATTAGTTGCCAATAAAATGTTATTAACTGATATTAAATAAATACATACATTGCAAAAATTACTTTTTTTTTTTTTTCAAGCTGGCATCTCATTATTAAGTTTAACTTGATATAATAAAAAAATATAACTAAAACTGAATAAAATTTAGTGAATAATATATACATATATACAGCAAGCATTTAGTTTTGCTCAAAGCAGAAAACTTTTCTAGATACCAGTGCTTTATTTTGTAAATTATGAGGTCTTGGAACAAGAGCACCTATTCAACAGTGCAAGTATGTTGTGTGACGGGATGCCACAAAACTAAATTGCTCCCATTAAAGTCAATAAAGCTGTCTACATCATGAACTTTGGGCTCTAATGTTGCAGACATCCTTTTTGATTATAGGAGCTTGCTGATGCACCACTTTCAACTTAGATAACAGGTGCACTTCCCAGTCATTAATACTGCATTATGGTAAATTAATGGTTAAATAAATAACATTGATAACAAAGATTCATTTTAAGGCAGATAGGGAGGGAATCCATTCAAATAGGTGCTCGATTCAGCTCGTTGACTGCTAGACATCAGGTAAACATCACTTCTTGCTGTGGTCAGTACTGCAACAGGCAAACACAAAGATGCACTTGACATTTAAGCTGTAGTAGTAGGTTTAGCTTCTCTAAAGTGTGATAGGTGAGTTTGATGTCAAGTCTGCCATGTTTGAGGACATCGGAATGCTAAAGGTCATGTCTCTGAAGTGCTCTGCCCTGTGTGATAAAAATCTCTTATTTAGACTCAGAAGAGTCATTCATGGATGAGTCATATGGCACAAAGATACCAAGCTAGTTGTGTTTTTTGTGTCAAGCTTCAAAAGTGTTATTGTACAGCAAAAGCCTATTCTGTAATTTCTGTCTTATTTTTGTTGTGACTTCACACAACATTTCAAGAGTTTTTGAGACAAAAAGTAATTTAACTCATGTTGACCTTTTCTGCCCAGCTGTTGGGCCTTTGTCACAATGGGAGCCATATGTTACTATATGATATTTAATGGCTTTTCAGCCATAAGCAGTAAATTATTATTATTTATTTATTATAATTTATAACTCCCGTCATTGAGATGCTTTGTGTTTCGTTGTAAGTATGTTTTGATATTTAAGGAATTTGCCACTGATGATTCAAACGCAAGTTTTGAGCAGTGTAGGGTAGCGCTTGTTTGTCGTTTCTCCGATTACAAATGCAGACATGGTTTTATGTTTACCCTGCGTGATGCAACGCGTAAAAACACAGTATAAGTCATTACAATCAGTAATTATGTCCCCACTGGATGCAACAAATGCCTCGTTTGTAATGGGTTTTGTTGGTTTTGTTTCGCATGGCATTACAGTATGGTAAGAGGCGTAGCATTTCCATCACATGCTTGAGGTATTCGGCCAATCACAATGCAGTGGATAGCTGGCCAATCAGAGCACACCTCGCTTTTCAGAAAGATGATCTTTGTAAAAATCAAAGCATTTCAGAAAGGCTGGGCATAGAGTAGAAACAATAATGTAAAGTATTTGAATACACATTTGATTACACCAAATACACAAAATAATGTTCTTTATTAGCAACATCATATGATCCTTTTAACAACAACAGCGCTGGGTTGTATGGAAGCCCATTCCTACCATAAATAAAAGATAAAAAAGACAATTGTGACTTTTTATTTCACGATTCTGACTTTTTGTTTTCGCTGAATTGCGAGTTCATATCCTGCAATTCTGAGTTTATAACTTGCAATTGCACATTTATATCTCGTGATTCTGAGAAAAATGTAAGTATTGCAATCTATATCTTGCAATTGAGAAAAAAAGCCAATTGTAAAATCTAAACTTACTAAGCAAAAGTCAAAATTGTGAGATAAAAAAAAAAAAACACACCTACTTTTCAGTGGAACCAAGCCTTCATAAGTTTCAAGAACAAAATATTTTAAATAGTCAAATGAAATGAAAGGTTTTAAAAGATATCTGAAACAGCAGGAAATTGTATATTATACATCTTCCATATAATAGGCCTCAGCCAAAGATTTATTATTTTTTTTATTGTAAATAAAGGCAGAATTTTTTTTATCATATTCTTGTTTGTTCAAGTCCTCCCCTGTGGTGTGTGGGAATGTAGATTCTGGTCACACTGACAGATGAATTCAGACTGCCTGTGAATTCAAATTCTGCTGAAATTCTTGCGGTATAGACAGACAAAGTGCCCTTCGATATAGGCTGTCCACTCACTCACCTCTCATTACAAGTACTCTTGAATGCTTATTAATTCAATCCCTGAACCCTTAACAGGGGAAAAGGGATCTAAGATGCTTCGAGAACCAACTCCATTACTGCATTCGGCCCATTTTTCTTCATGAAAATGGTTTACAGGTTTGAAAAATGCATGCTTTTATTGCTGCAGAAAAGTGCATCTTTGCACAAAAACACCAAAACAAAGGCTGTGTCTGAAAGAATGGCTTTTGTGTTTCTATAAAAAGACATTAGGGCGGAAAGGTTGCTGACCCATTTTAGCAAGGGTTGGGTGTTGGATATGAGGGTACCAGCAGTCCTGTGAGATAGAGAGAGGGGGCACTAAGATGAATTGCTGTGATAAAACGGTCTCTCTTCTTAAGGAACGCGAACAGAGGAAGGAGCTTTTAAAGCCTCTGATGGTGAGGATTTTCCTCACACTAAAGAGACGGATCGCTCTGGAATGAATGGTGTTGGGAAGAGATAAGCCAGCCTGGCTTTTGATGGATATATTTTTGGCGTGAAAAGATAGAGAGGAGAGAGTTTCCAAAACCGATGTCAGTGACCTTTTAAGTCACATTAGGTCAAGAGTAAAATGCAGCCGACTCATATTCATCAGTGTTATGTGAGACATCATTTCACTGCTGTAAGTCAATATAATTGTGGTCAGTACTACAGCAGGCCAACACCAAGACATACTTGACATTTAAACTGTAGGAGTAGGTTTAATAGCTTCTCTAAACTGTGATAGGTGAGCTTGATGTCCAGACAACCGTATACGGGGACATGTGAGTGCTAAAGGCCATGGCATTATGGTGTTTTCTGAGGCATGTGTTTCTGAAGTGTTCTGTTCCATGTGGTGGAAATCTCTCACTTGGTGTCAGTTCAGAAAACAGGATGCGGGCCATTCATGGATGCCATGGATTTGTCGATTTATTGTGGCTTGGTCAACACTACACTAAATTAGTTTGTTTACTTATTTTTTAAGGCTAATAAATCAAACTGCTATTTCACAAGTGATTAGTTTTTGCCATTTTGGTCAGAATGAATAAAAAATATAGCGCAACACTGTCTCAGCTGCTTTTTTTCCCATACATTTTTCCCTATTTGGATTTAAAATATATTGAAATGTCTTGAATAAGGAGCTACAAACTTTGATTTGAATAAAAAAAAAGTACATTGAAAAAATTTAAACATACAGTATTTAAAAGTACTTGAATATATGTAACTTGACTGTTGCGCTCTAATATAAAATACTTATTTAAATACTGTAGGACATTGCTTCTGGTTCATTTGTTATACCGTAAATGGAAGCTAAAGCTGAGTGCACTGCATTGTGGAATCTGTTACTCAGTTTAGTGTTCTGTTGTGTATTGAAATAATTAATATATCAACCACACTATTGTATGCAGTAGTTTTAACAATGTAGTTACATTTTGTTTTGACCTGTGAAGCTAAGCATATAAAGTGCACAAAATAACATAAGTGACAGCATTACTGTTTTGGTTTCATTGTGTATAACATTAAATTGTTATTAAATTAAATTAAATTCCAGAAATCAGATTTCTTATAAAAATTGATTTTCATACTTTATTTGCAACTAAACAAATCTTATAAACTGATTTGCCATATGCCATAAAATGAAATTTGGCTGTCTGTCTGAATTACAGCCATCATGAGGTTATAATGCCGCTGAAACAAAATGCATTTAATTAGTAAAAAGTTGCTGAGGTGATTATGTCCTCAGATGAGCAATGTAAGTGCCCTTAACTAGCCTGCCTCTATTTTAAGTCTAGTTCTTCCAAATGAGTAATGAAGCCTGTGCCGCAACTGGACATCGTGCTGTATTCGGGGCCTCTGTGTTGTAATGGAAAGTTGCTCAGCCAGCACAAACCCAAGCATGACCGCCTCACCTCTACGGCCAGATGCCACTGCGCCCTGGAGGAACCACGGTCAGCATCTTGGACAGTGCATCTTCATTCTCGTGCACTTATGATTACACTGCTAAAAATCAAGGTCGGCGATCGAAGAAGCAGAAAGGCCCACAGAATATCGACATGACGGTAACGCATTGCATTATGGTGTTGTTTAATATTGATCCAGCGTTTACGTATGTTGTTCAGGTCTGTCAGTACCAACACATGGCGTCCTTTATCTACTTTGATTGCTTTACAGCTTAATTGGCCTAGATGGTTTTTGATGGCTTTTTAAACGAACTGCAAAATATCTCCATCCTCGTTACCCCTGGAGGTTCATCATGATGAATGACAGAGTTCTTGAAGTGGAAGAAAGTACCTCTGAACTGCGGTTTCATCCATCAGAACCTGCTCTGCTGGATTCTCTTCAGAAAACGGACAGCCGCAGTTGCTGCATTGATCTGTGTGTGTCTCCACTCAACACTTGTGTATCGATTGCGAGCAGAACGGCTGAGATATGAGTTTTCTTTTGTACCGCTGCAATGCAAGAGCTGCTCATGGCTGTAAAATGGCTGTAAAGACATTTTATAATTGTAAAATATTTCAAATATTACTGCTAAAAATTAAGATTTGCCATCACTGGAATTAATTCATTTGAAAATATATGAAATAGAAAACAGTTATTTGTACTACTACAGTTTCCACTGTATTTTAAACAACAACCCCAAACTTTTTCCAGACCCAGTTTGAAAACTTCTGATCTGTGTGACCGGAGAGAATGTAGAGGAAGTATAAAGTTTAGAGGCCAGCACTTTCAGTTAGACTTTGAGTACTCAAATGCCACCATTTTCTGTAGTCTAATATAAGAAAAGTGCACCATGGACACAATTTATGGCAGCCTACTATGTACTTACTCAGGCAAGGACGTTCTCTAATTAACTATCCAGTTATGTAGCGGACGAACAGACAATTTATCATGTGGTGTCTGTATATGAGACTATGACGACACCTCATGCTGTGTTTTTCACAAGGATGATATTTCTTATAAATTAAGGTCATTCTTCTGCTGCTCCACACTGCGGGTCTGGGCTAATGTGCTAAGAAAAGGCAAAAGGTTATTCATGAATCAGATATAGATCACTTCATGTCTAATTAAGATTAAAGAACGCTATCTCTTCCAGCTGCGATGAAACAATATTTACACTGCATCTTTATGTTAGTTCCTTTGCATTATTCATGAGTATTATGGAGACATAAATTGATGCAATGAAAAAAAGTAATGACGCGGCAAGAGTATAGTGTTTGTTTTAAGCGGCTTTGATGTATTTTAGCAATTTTGAGCTTCATGTAGTTCACTACATACAGTAGTTTCTTTAATCTGGTTTTCTGCCTGTTCACCACCAGGTAATTTCTCCAATGGCACAATGCTCAGAGCAAGCCAGATGGCTGAGGACAAGCTTGCATGACTACTTGAAAGTGGTTTGTGTCATTTTTCTTTTTGATGTTAAAATACTTTTTTCTTGTCCCAGTCTAAAGATGCACTCTTGTGTAGATCAAGTGTGATGGCATTTAAATGCATCATTTATACAATGGCATGAAATCAGCCATATGCTCTGGATTTCATTTCACAGAATTAAAAAAAAAGAAGTAATCGTGAAGGTAATGTCTATTGCATATTTTTTACTTTTTCGTTGCAATTCTGAGAAAAAAGTATGAATTGTGAGATACAAATGCATAAGTACAAAAATACAAAATCGTAATTCTGAAAAAAAGGAAAGTTCTGAATTCGGACTTCTCAATATTCAAATCTCACAATTTTGAGTTTAAATCTTGCAGTTTGAGTTTATATCTCACAGTTTTCCCCCTCTGAATTCTGAGTTTATATAAAAACATAAAGGGTAATTCTTTTTTTTTTTCTTTGAGTTCTGACTCGTTTCTTACAACTGTCATTTTAGATCTCAGTTCTCAAAAGAATTTTACATTTATATTTAGATAATTAGAAGTTAACATCTTTCCTTTATCATTTCATCTTTTTGCACAAAATATGTATATTTTTAAATAAATAGTACTAAAATATGACAACATATTGCTCTGATTAGATTTGCTCGTTAGAAAGGCCGCCTGGACTTTAGTAAAATTCCGAACAGCCAGCGGTCTCTGCATGCGGTTAATGTGTATTTGTGATCTAGAACTATTTGCTCTCCAGCGTGAGGTTTCTGTCCAGTGGCAGTTTTTGATGTAAAAGCTCTGATGTACTTGGCCCTAATTCGAAGGCTTTGGTTTGAAATATTCATTTTATACAGAGATACTGGCTCTTTTGATGATGTTTGTCTTTCGGTTGGTCACACTTGCTAGTGACACTGACAGAGAAACTAGAAGAAATAATGGATTTTAAATAAGTCCACTGCGAATAAACAAAGGCAAATTTCAAAAGGTCTCATTGTGATTTCTCCAGTAATGCCTTTGAAGAAATTACACACAGCAATGGAGAGCCAGTAATTGGGAGCGAGGATACAGAAGAAAACATTAGAATTACCTCAAAATACTTTGAACTCTCTTTGGATCCCTTGAGGATTTCCTTTGTATGTCTTCTCATCAGTACTATAGATCTTTTGGGCTTGTGGACTGCAGATCAGACTAGTGTAAATATGACTGGATGTTCTGGATGGCATTAATGAGTTATTCAAGATGAAATTCTTACACCGTTTGTGAATTCATTAATGCATATGTATCCAGCTTAATATATTCGTGTTCTAATATTCAGTACAAGTATTTCATAGAAAAAAGTAATGTTAACTTAAGTTGCACATCATATTTCAATTTGTTTTGGCTTCTGTAAGTACAATGACAATCAAAAACGAATTATTTTATTTAAGAAAAAGCATGATTATTTTTATTTTTATAATGCTTCATTTTTCAAACACAATGCAAATTGGTCTTTAGAAATGAAAATACATCGCTTAAAAAGCATTTTAAAACACCTGATCTAACTGACAAAGGTTTAAAGAAATAATTTGCCCAAAATTGAAAAATTTGCTAAAAATTCTCATATTCAGGCCGTCCATGATTTCTTCATTGGAACATATTTGGACAAATGTAGCATTACATCACTTGCCCACTATTGGATCATCTGCAGTGAATGGGTGCCGTCAGAATAAGGGTCCAAACACCTGGTGAAAACATCACAATAATCCACAAGTAATCCACACGTCTTTGGTTGATCAGTTAATGTCTTGTGAAATCAAAAACTGCCTGTAATCAAATCCATCAAGGTATATTAACTTTAAACCATAATGCACAGAATCCATTCGTGAAGTGATGGCAAGTGATGTAGTGCTAAATTCTTCCAAATCTGTTCCGATAAAGAAAAATATTCATCTACATTCTGAATGGCCTGAGGGAGAGTACATTTTCAGCAAATTTTCATTTTTAGGTGAACTATTCCTTTAATGGTTTGGGTCGCTTGTAAGGATGCTGAAAGATAAAGGCTTTAGATGAAATTTAATATAAATTCTAAGAAATGCCTTTCCCGAGCAAATTGTTGCATATATTTATGTGTATGGTTCACATAAGTAGATTTTAGTCTCTTATTTACATATCACACTAACAGTTTTGTTTTGATAGAAGTCTCTTGGTTATTTAAAAACTGTCAGATTGCAAATATTTGATGCTGGGCAGGCACACAGTGATAAATTAAGCTCTGAATAGGAGAACGCTGCAGTATTCAAATGAGTTTTACAGGGAGCCTGCTATGCAAGCCTGATATAAAAGAGTAGTGCTGCCAACTCAGTAGACCTCGAAATAATGCCCTAGAAATGTTGCACTAAAACAAACAGATGCTGTAAAACAAGCATGCTTTTATGGAGCAGCTGCTTGGGCATATGAAAGCTTTTTTTCAGTTGTAGCACAACCTTTCAGATCGTTTCCGAACCTTTTACATGTAAACTATAAAGTTGAAATTTGCTCTCTATATTTTCAATATTTTCATCATTTTTTTTTTCTTGAGAAAGCGGTGTGACAACTAGCCCCGGTCACAGTATTTTATTAACTATTGATTTTATTGTATAGAATAGCGGCACCACTTCAAATGCTTTCACTACTGACTGACACACTTCCCATCATGCCTATAGAGTGTCAGTCAGCCCTCTGGGCACAGATATCTTTTTTTGGCATCTTTCTTCTTTCTGCAGCACTAAACCAAACATAGGATTTTAAGCAGGGAAATAAAGAAGTCTATGGTGGTCCCTGGCGGTTTACCATGCATGTATGGCCAAGAGTTAGAAATGCAATTCTCCTTCCACAGGATTTCTTTAGGGCAGGTTATGCATGTTTTTTTCTCTATGTGAAGAAAGATTTGGAATTTCAAATAGCTTACTATGTGGCTTTCTTATGGATCAGGATATGGTCCTATGCTGGCTTCTTTCTGGACTGCATCAATATTTTATGTTTACTGAAAATCACTTCACATAGCTTTCACCTAACATATTAGCATTTATATATTTCATACGTTGTATACGTATGTACAAGAAACACAGACAACAGCAAGCTATGGAGTCATCTGAAATTCAGCTCAGAACTAGCTGAAAGCCATGTTGACTATATTTACATGAAAGCAAGAACAAGCTAGTTTACCTCTGCAAGGAACAATTCTAGTGTTGCAGTTTCCAAAATCCGTCACTTTAAAGCAGCTGGCATCTTGATGCTCCTCAGTCAGACTGTTTCCATGTGATCAGAGTCAGACAGCAGTGTTACAGCCATATGTTATTCAGAGAGGCCTCTTTGAACAGCCAGTTTGGAGAGAGGTGACTTTGATTGGCAAGTTTGTGTTAGAATTCAGTTCCACAGTGAGTGGAAGTTTCTGGCGCGCAGTGATGAATGAACATTCGATCTCAGGCCCACGCTCAAATTTATCAGATGTGTCTATGCATCCAGGCAGCGCACCAGACGTCTGAGCCGGAGCAGGAGGCATTGATGGTTCTTGATTTTGCTGCCTTTGTTTATTTATTAATTTAGCCTCCCCAAGGATGAAAGGTACAACTTTGTACCATTGCAATGTGCACAATTGTTCCTCGGGGTACAAAATTGGCCCTTAAATAGTACAAAGTTATAAGGTACAAAGTACAAGTACAAAACGGTATCTTTTAGGGTAGCACGCCAGTAACGGCCACCTTTACCCTAAAAGGTACAGTTTTGTACCTTTCTTTCTGAGAGTGTACTGCAGAGGTTTTCCTTTTAATATTTTTTCAGTTAATGTAAAATGAGCTAATAAACACTGAAAATATTGGTCGGCAGTACTTGTATGGACAATGCATGGAGCAATGCACTTGTATGGAGTCACACAAAGACAAAAAACAACATTAGGGTAAAACGCATGACTAAACTAATGATAAACTTCTACTAACTGACATAAAACACCCTGTACATTACTTATAACAAAAATGATAAGAAATCATTTATGTAAAAAATACATCAGTTATGTAATATATCAGCATGTGCTGCCATGCAGGGAATTACATTTTCCCTTTAAATTATAATGTAATTGATAGTTTTTGCTTGCAAAAGTTGAACAGTAAAGAATGAAATACAGTGGCAAACACATTGTGTATATTACGGATCACTTTTCTCAGCTAGCATGCATAAGTATGTCATGGAAATGAAAACAGGCTAACAGGGGAGGTGAATCCTCATGAGCAAATTAATGCTACTGAAGTTTTATCCATGTGTGGAATGTCATATTCCATATATCTTCCGTGACTGTACAACATCATTCCGCCTCCCTTCTCCTTCCTTCAGATGTTCACTTGATGCATATTCATATGCAGTCAGGGATTTTGCTTTATATGTCCATGAATATATTACCTTGACTGTGCGTGAACGGAATCACAAATGTGTTGATGAGGATGGATACCAGCGGAGGAGTGTTATGGTCCAAAAGTGCTACTTATACAGGTGTTTCCTTGAGAAATTTCAAAGAATGGCAGCTTTTGCCTATATAATGTTGTATTAAAATATAAATACATTTTTTCTTCCAATTATGAAAGATACTCATGTTATTTGTTGTTTAAAAAATTTATAACTTTAAGTTTTTATCCAAAATCTAACATTGGCTGTGTGAGTTTGGGGGCAGGACTATCTGTTTGTGTAGCGAATGTCAGGAAGGGAGTATTTTCTTTTTTTTTTTTTTTTTTTGATTAAATCATTATTTTTCCAATGCCATTTAGTGACATTACGAAAAACTGCATAAAACCACAAGCATAGGATTTCAAGTAGTAATATGAAAAAGATAAAAAAAGTGAAATGCCGCATAAATGAAATAAATGAATATATATATATATATATATATATATATATATATATATATAAAGATTAAAAATGAAAAAAGAGACGTTTGTCTTTTTACTTAAAAAAAAATTCAGTTACTTTTCTAATTTGCTAATTTGTTTGTAAATATTTGTGAAATGCACTATTTCTGAGTGAAAATTCCTTCAAAATTGTTGTTGTGTGTGTTTTCATTTTTAGTTTTTTTTTTGTACATTTACAGTAGTTAATTTATTTTAAATCCGATATATTTATTGCATTTTATTTCCATTAATTACAATGTTTAAATTTTAGTTAAAAAATAACACTTTAGTTGACAATAACAACAACAATATCTGTAGTTTTCTCAGTCACACAACTGGATTGGATTTCATTAAAATATTGCACGTATTCAGTTCTAAAGATCAGGCTTGTGTGCAGTTTTGTTTTAAGCCAACTTTGATTCTTTTTAAAAGTTCTACCCTATCTGTCCTTATTTAGAATAAAATGACTTTTTTCATTTATCTGAATTGTGAGTTTACCCCAGTCTCTGCTTTCTAGTCTTGTGGGATTTCTCTAGGCATTTCGTTTTCATTTATCATAATTAGTCTTTCGGGTCTGATGCTTTAAACAAAACAGGGCCTGAAGGAACCTCGGAATGCTGGTTAAGAGCACTGATTCTTAGCGGTTGTGAATTTAGAAAAAAAACAAAACAGAAAGTAGTTTAATTTCAGCAAACTGCTGACAAAAAATCTGTGCCTCTTCCTTGTCTCCACATGGAATGACTCAGGTGTCTGGATAAGTTTTGTTTCGAAAGTGAGAATGAGTTTGCAAGAGATCAAGGGGGCTTGAGCGAGAGGACGGCCGTGACAAAGAGTTCTCTCTGCTTTCTGCTTTGGTAATTTGTAAAAGAAAGGCACTTTTGCGTTTGCCATTTGCAGTCTGACTGCCATTCACGATGCATTCTGATGACTTCTCAAAGGCACCGCTATAACTGCCAGCATCACATAATTTCACAGGATCAGAAACAGAACAGAATAACACATCAGAGCTGAACTCCACCGGAGAAGTGAAATATGGGGAGCGAAGACTAACAACATGGTTATCACTGAACGGCCTTTCTTTACCCCAGGGCCTTGTCTTAGATCCAGCTGCTTGGGTGAGAGAGCGGTCCACCCGTGTCGTTTTTCATTTTCAAAACATAAAGGTGTTGAGTATAGTCAGTCTTTTTTTCCTTTCACATCAAGCACCTGTTGTAAAGATTCTCATGATTAAAAGCTCAGGTGTAAAGGTTCTCTTACTGCTTTGCTGCCAAATTCCCCTTTTTCCTCAGGAAAACTGACTTGATTTGAATATGTATATGTATAAATGTGTGTGTGTGTGTATATATATGTATGTATATGTATATATGTATATGTTATGTTTGTTTTATTATATATGATTATTCTGTATTATAACATTAGATTTTGTTGTAATTTATTTTAACAGGTGGGGTAAACTATGTATTAGAATATATACATTTCTCAAAATATATAGTATTTTATATACATTTGTAAATATACTGTAGATGTGTGCAGAATTGAAATTAAATTGAAAAGTATATTTGAATAAATATGCATTTATTAACTGAAGGCTGTGCAGATGAGAAACAAGGATTATTATTATTTCACACACACACACACACATACACACACACAGACATACATAGATTATATTTTATTCATGTATTTTAAATTGTTTTATTCTTAAATGACTTTTTTATTAAGTATTATTCAATATAACAACAAAAAGACAAATGTATGCTGGTAAGACAAATGTATTTCTGGAGTTAATTTGTCTGTGGCTGAATCTAGAAGATATTTCATTTATTTAATTATTGTTCTAGTTACAATTCTAATGAAGAACAATTTTCTGTATGAATCACACTATTGATCTTGCAGTGATTCATACTTCTAGCCAATTAATATTTATTATCCATTAAAAAATTGGAATCGAGTGCAAATTCGTATTAAACCCTTGCATTGTCTGTTTCATTTAAAGTGTCTGGAGCTGCAGTGTTCGTTTGAACCTCTGAATGTGTCACATGGCATGTGGAGACTGTACTCCTCTGTACTTAAGTCTTTTTCAGTGCATCCATGGGGATAATGGGCTCAGAAGTGACATGTTAAGCGTATGTGCTGAATGGAAACAGAGGACTGGATTTTCTTGACAAGCTCAGCATGAGTGCAGCTGCACACTAAAGCTTCGCCGAGCTGGTGAAAAAAAGGACACAGAGGAAAAGCCCTGTGGAAAACTGGTAATGTGGACCGCATGTTTGCCTCAGAGCCTTAAACCGGCTTGAAACTGGATTTCACCTTTACTGCAGGAAACAGAATCAAACATACATTAAAACAACAAAAGTACATGCATCAAATCAATTACTGATATATGATGGTGATGCTAGTGCCACAAAACATTACACAAATCATCTTTAACTTAATTAACTTAAACTTTAAAAGCAATTTACAACTTTTAATGAGGCATCAAATGTGCTTGTCCTAGAGGTACGACAGCAGAGACTGCATTTGATCCCACTCAAATCACTGTATTAGCATGCTTGTCTATTAATCTATAGCTGTTGCATTTAGCTGAATGCTAATGAACATTTTAGAGCGCTGGGAATTTCAAAGATCACTTTTTATGCGATACGGATGCTTGCAGCAACAGTTCTGCCCTAGAAAAGATCAGAGGTCTGTGTTGTAGGTCGGACGAACTTTGGAAGGGCACTTTATGACTTCGAGAAGTGAACATGAGCAGCTTATTAGCTTAGTATTTCTCATCTCTTGATGTAAAAGAGGAACCAAAAGGCACTTAACAGTAGATTTGATTCTCTTCATATCTACACTACTGTTCAAACTTTTGTAATAATGGTACAAAAGCATTTTCTAAATATATATATTCTTCTATTCATCATTAACTAAGTCAGCATATTAGAATGAATTCTGAAGGATCATGTGACACTGAAGACTGGAGTAATGATGCTGAAAATACAGCTTTGCATCACAGGAATAGATGACATTTTAATATATTATTATAGAAAGTAGTTCTTATACATTTTGATAGTACTTTACAATATTTGCTTTCAAAAACACTTTTCTCTCTCGTTTTATCCATCCTCAGAATTATCCCTCGTCTTCCGAGGTTCTTTCATATCATGGTTGTTCACCTTGGGCCGACGATGTTCTCCTGTATAATGCAGTCAACATTTAAGGTCTGCATGACTTCTAATTGAGCTACATACAATTCAGACGCCTACCCATAATCCTTTGATCAGATGTGCTATGCAAATGAGCTCATCTTTATGTAACTTTTGCCCATCATATGAGACTCTCATGTGAATAGCCCTTAAGAGGCTGTAGAACGAATGCACCGATGCTATATACGTTTACAGACTTTTTACTCCTCCATAAAAGGAAATATAGAACCGAAAACAAGCAGGGTTTATTTAAAGAAAAGTCTGCCTCGGTTTGCACACTTTTTTTTCACTGTGTGAATGATACCAAGGTCATTGTAGATGCATAAAGGTCATGCCTCTGATCAACAGCACGATAAACACTCCAAAATCCTTCTCCGTTTCTATTTTCTGTGGCTGAAATATGTTTTCCTCTCTGCTTTTGCAGCACACAGCTGGAGCCTGTCAGTGCGCCCGTCTTTCTGCATTAAAATCAGATTTACAACAAAGACAGGTCATTATACTGTTGTTGAGGGAGAAGTATTTAGTTTTGATATGGAGTTTAACTGTCAGCATGGTGCCATTGTTGACTGGTTATCGATTTGGGACTGTTAGCGCTCATTAAATTGAACTAATCAGACATTTAAAGCCTGTTACTCTGTGTAATATTGTTTTGGTGTTTCCTCTCACCGAATGTCAGAGCCCTTATTAAAGTGGAATATTGTTTTGGCAGACTGTCATAGATTTGCTTTGACAAACACATAATCACCTAATGTAAAGTTCAACACTCTAGGTGAAGAAAAAGAAAACTGCCCTCATTATCACTCGGGGGTGTCTCTGGTTGTCGAACAAGTGTCTCACTTCTTGTAATGGCTGTGTAAAGTGACCTAATTAATAGTTTTGTTTGCTGCGTGCCGAGAGCGAGAGTGACTGAATTTTGTTGTCGCTGTCATTAAAATGTCAGATTTTGCACAGAAATGGCTTGTTGATCTCGCGGTTTCTCATTTCGTTATTGTTTTCCTTTTTTTTTTGTTTAATGTAAGCTAGCTTGCCGGGTGAATATTGGTTCTGATGCTGCTTGTCGTCCCCGTGACAAGTCGTTTACGAGAGCAGGTAATGAGTGGATCACAAAATGAAAATTATGCAGAGTTTGTCTGAACAGCTTGTTTACGTACTTGGTTCGTCTCTGCTTGACAAATTTGTTGTAGTAAACCAAATCTCTTTTTTTCTTACCTCTTGTCGGGAAATATCTTTTAAACTGTGGTAATCAGGACCTCAGCAAGAAGTCAGTCATTATTATCTATGCTTTTAAGTAAGGAAGAGGGAAAGGTAATTTTTTAAGACAAAAAAGATGCAGATTTAATGAGGGTAAAATAAACTACATTTAAAATAAGCGTTTGGTAAATATCATAATTATTAGTTTTCATATTAATAGAGAAACTATCAACTCTGTCTATTACCCAAATTAATTTCTCTCACCACAGAACCATGAATAAACTACTGAAATAGAAATATTAACACTAGTGGAGAATGCTGAATATTTACAGCAGGCAAATTAATAAATAGATGGATGGATGGAAAGATGCAAACATATAATCTTGTGTGGTTTACATACTGTTTATCCTTTATGCTAATATAACATTTTCAACTTTTCAGTTTTAATATTTAAAGGCAATCTTCGTTTGATTAGTACCAGGATGTTTTTTATTGAGACAGTAAGAAGGAAGAGGAAGGAAATAGACTGAAGGGACCGATACGGGTAGGTTTGAGACCTTTTTGGCTAATCTGCTTTGATTTTGTAGGCCGAGTTTAGATCTGGTTGACATGCCATTTACACAGCAATATAAGTCACAAGCACAGATGCACCTGGCCTCACAGCTTTGCCTTAATAAAATTAAAATTTCAATTTCCTGAGTAGAGATCGGGGCAGTGAGGGGGAGAGCACACATGCCAGCACATGGCAGTGGAGAAAATCCCATTTCCTGGCTTTCTTCGTCCATTTCCCTGAATCTTTGGCCCCCACTGTGACACATTAACACACAGCAAGATTTGTTGAAAGGAATCTATGTGACCAGATTGGATTTCCTTCTCGGCGCAGGCTGGGATCTGATCAGAGTTGACTTTAATCTGGGTTTAGGGTTGAGCGCATTGATTCTGCACAGAAAATACAGCAATACATTTTGACTGGCTCCATGGCCTGTTACTAGATGCCTGAACCTGACATCTTTACATTTATAAATAGATAAAAAGCTGTATTATATCCATGCATTACTGGATTTTAAATGTGTTAGATACTGTTCTATAGCACATTTTAAGTGTCAAAGCCAATTAAAAACATCAAGTTTGTCATGGAATGATTCAGGCAACAGATTTTTTTTTTTTATTCTGAAGGCACCCATTTTGTTTTCCTTGTGCATCTGTTCAGCAGGCACTAGAAATGGTGAGAAAATGATTGTTATAGTTTTCAAGTAAAAAAAAAAAAACTGTTAAAAGAAAATTAGTGAACACTTCGTTACAGTGACATTTTAAAAAGCATTTTATGTATAATATTATTATTATTATACTATATTATTATATGTATAATATATTATTTTAATCATGTAAGAATGATTTTTGAATAAGAAATGCATTAAATTTAAAAAAGTTCAAAAATGTTTTATTTGTTGCAATCCTATTTCAGAATATTAATGATTTATTTTCTTAAAAAATATTATTATTATTATAATTATTGTCCGTTATAGCCGTGGTGAACTTGAAAAAAATCTTGTTGAACTTGAAAAAATGTGTATGTATATATATATATATATATATATATATATATATATATATATATATATATATATATATATATATATATATATATATATATATGATGTTCCTGTAGCTCAAGTGGTAGAGCATTGGTTTATCAAGGTTGGGGGTTTGATTCCCCGGGAACACATGATAAGTAAAAATTGATAGCCTGAATGCACTGTAAGTCGCTTTGGATAAAAGCGTCTGCTAAATGCATACATTTTATTTTATTTATATATATATATATATATATATATATATATATATATATATATATATATATATATATATAAATGATGAAATCAGGCACCTGATGGTATTTACCGCCGATTAGATAACCGACTTTACTGACTGTGCATTAATCATCGGCAGATATATAGTAAGAAACACAGAACCTCAGACACTCTGATCTTCTGAGATGTACAGTGCCATTCTGTATTCACATACAGACATCTGTTTCCACATCTCACTTATGTTCTACATGAATGCAGGTGATATTTAGAGTCATGTTTGGTATCATTTGAATTGTCTCTGTGCATCTGGTACAATGGTCTCATTCTTACAACAAGTAAACTAAAAGGTAATACAGGTTCTAAGAGTTTAGAGAGATTTTTCCCGCTGTAGAGGGTATGTCATTTCCCAGTGCTTTTCATGCAAAATGACCTTTTGTCCCAAAAGGTGTTAACTCGATCAATACAAATTCTAATTGTTAGTTCCTGTCTACATTTCAGGGGATGTTGGTCTTGGGCTGAGTACTTGAGGAAATCTTGCGGGAAGATCAGGGCGTTTTTACAGCGAGAATGAGCCCATAGCCCATTGTGTGGACACATGTCACACTTCGATTTTTTCTAAAAGTCAGGTATGCATCTTACTCTTAAATTCATCTTAGAGAATTTGATGTCATAAAATGGAGTCAGATTAGATAATAATAATTATTATTTATTTTAAGCATAATGAAATAACTGCTCGCTGTATATAAATGTATATATGTCCACATAAGAATGTCAGTCATGCAACCCCATGTTTCTATATAATGGCACACAGTATGATCTCTATAGTGTTGTATTGCAGTGATGCAGGAATAGAGGTACACTCGTATAAGTCGGGGTCCAGGAAGGGAAAGGCCATGTCTGGATTAATGGTCAGTTCAGCAAACACTTAGTATCCCAGAGAGTACTGCTGCAGCAATCAGGCGCAGGGTCCAGCAGACCGGTGAGATCACAGTGCCTCCATTTGTCCAGGCTCATGAGGTTAATGGCATTCTGGCTGAGACATCCTTACTTCTCTAGCTCTCTGACCTCTGAGGTGGAGGGAGGTCACCTGTGAGACAAACACATGCTGGTGAAGGATGACGACAGTCAAGGCTTGCTCAAGCAGTGGAAACTTTGAGGTGCCGGTTACATTTTTCTGCTTTGATTTTGATCAGTGCAGGCCTGTTTGCCATTATTAGTTAGGTTGTTGTTAGGCACAATACAAAGTAAAGTTTAGCTGTTAATGGTTACAAAACAACACATATGGATGTATATGAAAGTATGCTGAAACGTCTATTTATTTTCAAAACTCAGTGATCAAGGTGCAACATTCAATGACTCTGTAAAAGTGATCAATGGTACATCTTATTCAGCTGTTCAATACTGATTGGTTAGGGGAGAGGTGGAAAACAAGATTAGAGAAGTGAAGAAGTGATGCCTAGAATTGGTGCCAGACTCTGCAGGCAAACAGTCCCACCTGGACCTCCATCCAGACTGGGACAAAACTGATGCTTTTTAACCAGTGCCAACCCTCTCTGGCGGCAGGAAACTCATGAAACCAGGAGACAGAGAAAAGTTGGCTGGGTGGCAACAGGAAAAGAAAGAAGCAGAGAGAAAGGCAGGTAGGTTTAGATAAAGTCATGGTCACGGAGGAAAAAATAGCCAATTTGCCCACACAGACCTGCATGTTCTGGTCCAGTGCTATAATAAAATGATGTTACTGTCGCTGGAAAGTTTATAATGACACTTTTGCCCTATTTTGCTGCTATTCTTTGAAACAGCATCTATGTAATGAAAATAGTGTGTTTGCTTGTATTATTTTGGATAACAGCCATCTGCACTACAGCAATAATATACACTACCGTTCAGAAGTTTGAGTCCAAACTTTGGGCTCATAGATTTGGGTCATGTATACGTTAATCTGATACTGGATTATCATCACTGATTTTATATTGTCATATATGGTATTTTTTATATGTATTTTGTGTATTATTGTGTTTTTGTTTGTGTTTGTTGTTTTTGATCCATTGACTTTCCTTTAAGTTCACAAGGAAGTTTGGAAGGAAGCAAGGAAGTTCAGAAAGAAGGATATTTTGTTAGGAGGAAGGAAGAAGAAAGGAATAAAGTTCAGAAGGTAGGAAGGAAGTTCAGGAGGGAGTTTGAAAGGAAGGATACTTGGAAGGAAGGAAGTTCATAAGGAAGGAAGTCTAGAAAGAAGAAAAAGTTCAGAAAGAAGGAAATTCAGTGGGAAGGAATGAAGGAAAGACATTTGGAACAAGAAGATCAGAAGAAGGGAAGAAAGCTGAGAGGAAAGTTCAAAAGAACGGAAGTTCAGGAGAAAGTTTGGAAGCAAGACACTAGAAGAAAGTTCAGGAGGAAAGAAGTTCGGTAGTTTGAAAGAAAGAATTAATAAGTTTCTCTAGAAGAAAGAAAGAAAGAAAGAAATAATCTGTTAGTTTCTCTAGAAGAAATAAATAAATAAAGAATCTGGTAGTTTCTCTAGAAGAAATAAAGAAAGAAAGAATCTGGTAGTTTCTCTAGTTATTTAGTGAGGTTAAACAATGCTCCTTTATTACAATTAACTAGGAAATCTAATTTATCAACGAACCAAGATGACACCTACATAATTCTGACCTTCTAGAAATCATCTCAAAATGATTGTTAGCTCTAACCTGAATGATGACAATATTCTCATAAACCATGTCTTTGTATCAAAGTATTTGTTGAGCTAATAACCAAGAAACCCAGCTACTGTAGATATGCAGTAGTTATTGTACTGGTTTCTTCATGACATTTAGTGGATGTTGGGTTCCAGGTGGTCTCATTGGGATACTGGGGAAGCTTTGGTGTTGCACTGTAGTTTGCTGTATAGCAATTGGCCTTTTAAAGGTTGCTTTGACCTGTATCTTTATTCCAGAGGGTTGAGAAGGTTATCTTCTATCTGGAGGGGCATTGGATGAAGCTCAAAGAAGGACTCTGGCAGTTGATGTGTGAGTGGTTTTGGCCACTTATTACAGAGAGCAAAGAACTGTCATACAGACAAACACACACACACACACACACGTGCTTGTTTCATGTAGTGGCTTAGCTTATGAATATTGTTTATGTTATCCATAAATAATGTTATATTTAATGTTTGTGTTATTGTGCTCTTCTAAAAAATATCAGTTAGTGTTTTTTTGGGGCATTTTTTTGTTTGGGCATTTCTGGTGTTGCAGCTCTGCCATGAATTGAAGTATCATAAAAATAACATTGACTTTGTAATAGTGCCATATATACAGTATTAACAAAAATGCCCTATGGGTTATTTTATTTTAAGCTTCTGTCTGGAGTTTTGCCTCTCTGTATTTATAGTTATAGTAATGGAAAAGCTATACAGTCAGAAAGGCCTAAACAGATTCCAAAAAATGACTTTGACACTGAAGCCATAGTTTAGTTTGGATATTATTACATTAGATGTAAAACATCAAATAATTGTGGGTGTGTATAAAATTTAGCTGGTGCTTTTTTTCTTTTTTCTTTTTACAAAAATTCCCACTTGGTATTATATAAATTTCATATTAAATATGCACATAAAAATATATAATATTTGTAAGTGTGTCTTAAATATCCAAATTTGTTTTGTGGTCATTATTTTACCTGTTCTGCAATTGTTGTATCAAAGCTGTTTGTCTCACCACGGGTTGTGCTTCCTGAACTTTCTTTCTGGGAGTGGAGGGATAAAGAGAGAGAGATTTGGGGAGAAAAGGAGAAAGGAAAAGAGATGAGCCCAGTATGTGGCCTGGAGTAATGGTATAATATGTTTTCTAGTGCAGGCCCTGTCAAGGTCCACTCGATATGTCAACGAGATAAAACTATGCTAGGTAGGAAGCAGAGTCTGCAGTGGACAGATAAAAGGTGCTCCTGAGCTATTTCATCAGAGGATGCTCACGTCCCATTGGCTGAATCAAGTGTTGCCCCTCCCTCCCTTCTCTCTGGGCCTCAGGAGTCCAATCCCCCACACAGGCCGAAACCAGAGTGCAGGCAAACCCAAGGGGAGTGTATTCTTTTGCCTCCGCAGTCGGTGTATGAATGAGTGTGTGAATGGGTGAATGTGAGGCAACTTGTAAAGCGCTTTGGATGGCCATGTGGTCTGTTGAAAGCGCTATATAAAATGCAGTCCATTTACCATTTCAACTGCAACTGCAACCCTCCATCTCTCCATTTTCTTTCTTATTCTGAGGGAATGAAAGAAAAAGGCTTTCTTAGCTGCTTTCTCCACACTAGTGTACATTTCAGTCAATGTCACTAAAATGGACTTCATAGGAGACCACCCATAGAATCAGTGCAAGAGTTCCAGCTCCGCCGGGCTCCAGCTCCCCAAACACCCCGCGTACAGTTCTGTTTGGGTCTTGAGAGCTCTGGGTGCTTGTGCCAGGACAAAAATATTTTTTTTTAGGCTGTTTTCACATTGATTAGTTTTCTTGCTCAAAACCAAAGTTCAGTTGAGCCCCCCTTCACTTGTCCCGAGGGTGTGTTTTCACACTGTATTATTTGGAACATTCAGGCAAATTCAAAACTTAACAATTGTCTCCCTCTCAGTTCATAGGGCTTGAATTTGATTTAGGCTTGTCCCACATGATGCTGAATTAGACTGAGAGGATGAGGAACTTCATTACTCCAACAAGTTTTTGTTTCATACTTAAAAATTACATAATTATGCCTATAATTAATTATGCCTATTTGTTCCCTGAAGTGTAAAATGCGGTAATTTCTTTTCTTAACTAATTAAGACATATTTCCATATACACTACTGTTCAAAAGCTGCAGATCATTAAGATTTATTATACATATATTTTTATATATTAAATATATTTTATTCAGCAAGAACACATTAAATGGATCAAAGTGACAGCTAGGGCATTAATAATGTTATTTTTAATAAAAGCTGTTGTTTTGGACTTTATATTCATTGTAATGTTTAATAATAAATGTTAATGATAATAAATGATGATAATAATAAGAAATGTTTCTTAAGCAACAAATCAGCATATTAGAGTAATTTATAATGATCATGTGACACTAAAGACTGGACAAGACTGTCATCACATCAATAAACAATATTAATATATAAATTTATATATATTGCAATATTACTGCATGTGTGTGTATGTGCTGTGTGTGTACACAAATGCATGCAAATTCACTATGTTTGTGTTGGGTGTTTATAGGTAAAAAATGGGTAATATATCTTGTAAAATTACATTTAGACTTATATTATAAAATATACTTCTATTTTATTCCGTTTTAATTTTAACATTTGAATATGAATTCTGCATTCTTTACATCAGTCCAGATTAAAGTATTGAATAGGAATTTTAAAGGGGGTGGGGGGGGGTGAAATGCTCGTTTTCACTCAATATCCTGTCAATCTTGAGTACCTATAGAGTAGTACTGCATCCTTCATAACTCCAAAAAGTCTTTAGTTTTATTATATTCATAAGAGAAAGATAGTCTGTACCGATTTTCACCCTAAAAACACGAGCGCCTGGAGGCATGACATGAGGGCGGTGCTAAAGAATCACGAGCGCGAGTAGGCTTTTTCGTTGAGAGCATGTGGAAGCTGTGACACAGATCCAGAGGCTGAAATTTTACAAGAGCAGCATCAGCAAAGGCGTCTCTATGTGGTATGTACTGAAACTGTATATATTTGATTGGCGGTTTTGGAAAATGACTAAGTTCCACTTTATGTCTTCTTTTTTTTTTTTTTTTTTTTTTTAGCTGTACATGTGGAAAGTGCAGTTTGATGACAACATCGCAGTTGTTTACTTGATGTGCTCAACACAGAGATATTTGAAGCAGTTTTACTCACCGCCTGCGGTTCCAACACACGATCGTGACCCTTTTTCGTTGGGACTGCATTATGCTTAAGAAATAAACGATGTGCAAATCCAGCGTCAAACTGGACCTTGTTTGTAAAACAAGCATCTTCGAAATGCAGGGAACAAACAAAAATACTTGCCCAGCTCCGTTGATGCTCTGTAAAAATAAACTCCATCCAGTGGTCCCTTAATGTTGTTTTTTTTTTTTTGGTAATCTGTGCAGGGTTGTCTTGCCCTGGCAACCAAAAACACACTTCTTTTGTGACATTTCGCTCTCGCTCTGATCAGTGAATGTCTCGTCTCTGCTCTGCTATACCGGAGCGCGCGCTCTTCTGGCAGAAGTTCCCTCAGGACCCATATAAGGAAATTCCGCTCCATCTAACGTCACACAGACCCATACTCGAAAAAAACTTTCCGAAACTTGTGACAAACCGGAAGGGGTATTTTTGGAACAAAAATGTACAACTTAATTTTTGAAACTTTGTCCATGTTTAGCATGGGAATCCAACTCTTTAACAGCCTTTAAAGGCCGAGTCCAGCATGGTGCCCACTCCAGATTATTTGGCTTTGAACGTCTTGTATTCTCTAGAGAGTCTACAGTGGACAGCATTGGTACAGAGGACAGTTTAGTATTCAGGAGATGTTCTTGGGAACTTAGAGTTCTTTTTGAATGAAGACTACGATAATAACCCGATGGTTCCTGGGAGCAGCCCACAATCTTCCTCCAACAGTCTTAACACTACGAAATCTCTATTTGACACATGCCGAGAATGTATAGTGCTGATAAAAATGTATGCGAGCTGATGGGGAAAAAGCCCCCTATGGATAGCAGTCACAATGACAAGCTTTCCCGGCAGCACTGTGACATCTTCATTAGATGGTTATTAATGATGAGACACCTCTGCCAAAAGCCCTTGTAGTGACGGCAGCTGTGGACCCGCATTTTTGACTCTATTGATAAAAAAAAAAAGTCAGACACAATGTGATTATAAAACGTAGTGCAGAGACCATACAGTAAATGTTTATTTATCTATCCGTCTGTCCGTCCATCCTGTCTATCTATTGTTATATCGTTACGTCTTTCTATCAATCCTTCTATTTTCTATCATTCTCTCTATCTTTTACTCTATCTTTTTGTCTGTATGTCATTCTATTTATCTTTTGATGTGTATAGCTAGTTAATCTAAGCTTAGGGACTTTCAGACAATCCTGTTAGCGCGTCTCAGAGCTTAGCCATGTAAAACAAAATGATGCAACACTGTGACATATCATGATTGCGACCTGCTCTTTCTCTACTGTCTATCAGTCAGTCACAATACATCAATGATTTGTTAACTGATTAGCAAAACCTGCCCGGAAACAAGACGGTGTGTAAACACTTCTAAATCATTTTGGTTATTATCTTCTTCCTGTTAGCGGAAAATCCGTCTGTCCCCTTCTTTTCTGCACATCCATCATGCGGATGAAATATAGAGAGTGCATTTGTTTCCCCGTCAGAAGAGAAGGTAGCGTTTGCTTAGCCTTGACGTGTTTTTATAAAAGCCACTGGTTGGTTCATTGAAACAGTCCTTTGATTTTATGGGTGTAAATAGATTCACGACTGTTTTATGCAGTTACAGTGAAGTATACAAGCATATGATCGCACAATATTGGTCGTCAAAACATTAATTTATATCCCCTTGACTGTGACACCTCACCTGGCACTTTTATGAAAAAAGGAAAACTCGACTGATTTTGTGCCTGCATGCACGCAGTTAAGATTATTTGCACTGGATCATTGTGGTACTTATTTTATCATGTTTAATCAATTCACTGTTTTATTTGCATTAATTTGCATGATATGCTGATTAATTAAACAAATTAATCACAATTTATTCCATTTTATGAGAAAAGCCTACAAATTATTATAGTTCAAAGAAATTCAAAGACATTATTTTGGCAGACCAGTAAAGAACTGATCAGACAAATAAGTGGCTTTGAAAGACGTATATATTGATTGATTAATTACTGTATATATATATATATATATATATATATATATATATATATATATATATATATATATATATATATATATATATATATATATATATATATATCTCACAGGCCTACAGTCCACAGCAATCCATTTTGTTGTTGTGTTTGTCAGTTTAAAATCACAATATTTCTTTATAATTAAAATGGATTTTATTTTGAAATAAAATCTAAAATGTTTTAATTAAGAATTTAAAACCTGTTTAAAATAATGATTGAAAGCACTATTTTATGTATAGAAATCCATTTAATTGAATCACCTCGAAATGGTCCAAACATCATAATAAATATTAAGGCTACATCGTAATATCTTCTGCCTTTTTTTTTTCTCATGTCTGAATGCTCAATATGTTTGCTATCAGAATGCTTTATTGGCCTGTTTGCAAATATGGTTGTTTCAGTGATCTTATATTTATTTATATGCTGCAGCAAAAAAAAAATCTCTGGTTTGCAGTAGTACATTGCATTGAGTAGAAGTAAAAGTTTTCAGAGAATGTCTTAGACTTTGTGTTCACATAGACCTAGTGTAGGTTCAAGTACGGTCAAGTCCTGAGTTCATTCCTCTCTCTTTTTTTCCCCACTGTCTTCTCTATATATCACTAGAAAGGCAAAATAAGTCCCAAAAAAAAAAAAAAAAAAAAAAAAAAACTGATTTATTTAGCAGCAGCTTTGACAGGTGCCATATGAGCAAATTATGTATAATGATCTCTGGGACCAAACTGCTAGCTTTCAAAAATACACTGTTGAGAAATATCCCAGCAGTATAGTAATTTAGTCCAACAACCATCCTCATTTGTTCAGTTTATAGGATCACCAAGTTGTGTTATTTGCCTTCGCAGTACTAAAAATCACGGTAACACTTTAGAATAAGGTTCCATTAGTTAATGTTAGTTAACTACTTTCGTTAACATTAACTAAGCAAGAACAATCCTTCTACAGCATTTATAAGTCTTAGTTAATGTTAATTTCAACATTTACTAATGCATTATTTAAATCAAAAGTTGTGCTTGTTAACATTAGTTAATGCACTGTGAATTACCATGAACTAACAATAAATAACTTTATTTTCATTAACTAACATTAACGAAGATGAATAAATACAGTAATAAATGTATTATTCATTGTTTTTTCATGTTAATTAATACATTAACTAACATTAACTAATGGAACCTTATTCTAAAGTGTTATCAAAATCGCAATGCTTCGTATGTCACATAGAGAAAGGTAAAATGATTAGGTGAGACTTGTGGGCTGCTGAAAACTTTAGTTTCTTTTGGATCGTTAAACGCTAAAATCCAAACTAAATTGAACTTTTTAGTATGTGTAGAATAACTAAAAACAGGTTCTATGTGGAAGTCTGTTTCCCCTATGGATTTCATCACACAATTCTGACTTTTTCCTTGTAATTATGAGCTTATATCTCTCAATTGACACCTTTTTACTTGGCAAATTTTAGTTTACATCTCAGTTATAAATTGTGAGTTTATATTTTGCAATTTCACCAAAGAATAATAAATATATCTCTATGTCTACATCAATTGGAATACATATTGCTTTTTTACTAATTCTGGATATTTTTGACCTTTTTTTTTCTTGCCTGGATAGTTTTTTCAGACTTTGCTGATTTGCAATTGCAGCTTTTGACCTATTGCCACAATAAACCTGGCATAGACCGCTTTGATGAAAATGCGCTGTATTAAATATTGATTTGTTTTCGCGAGTCCAAAAACAAATCTAGCCAAAAACTTTTGTGATTGCGCATTTTGCTTGTTTTTGGCAAGACTAAAACATTACTATTAGTTGAACTCTTAGATATGCCAGACACTTTTGTCTTGTTTGTTGGCTGGTTGCCTGACATAGAAAAAAAAAAATCATTCCAGCTCTTCTAGTGCATTTTAATTTATGCTGAAATTGGCCAGAAACAGTGACTTGTTTGATGCTCCCATGCACGAGGAGTGATATGTCAGCGTGTTTTTTTTCTAGTTTGATCACGTCTACTGAGACTTCTGGGAAAAGAGACCAGTCGGCGGTTTAGTTTTCTCAGCCGGAAGGCTCCATTTTCCCTCCTCCAGTCAATCTTCTAAAGCTTGTTTTGGTATTCCTTGCATTGCGTCTCCACTAGGACCACATGAAAATGTGAGCCAGAGCAGCATATGGTCCACTAAATAAGTGGGGAGGCGTTTCATGCAGAAATGTGCTGCTGATAAATATGACGTGGTTAACCATGTAGTTGATTCTGTCACAGTGATCATCATGGGATGCTGCACAGTGAAGAGAAGAGAACAGATGTTGAGGATACAACACCTTCCTCAGATGAAACGGTGCTGCCTCAGTTGTTTTACTCCCATTAAACATCAACAGTTAAGAGCAATTAGGATGGAGGCTCAACTAAACACAAAGGAAGTGCCCAAAATTAGATGATTATAGTCTAATTGCTATGATATATTATTCTTATTAGAGAGCTATTACGTGCAGTTAATTCACAGTAAATGGAGGATTATGGGTCTGCTCCTTTTGTGTAGATTTCTCGCTGTGCGTTGGTAAAGGAATTTCACTAAAATGGCTCAGAGTAAAAAAAATGGACTGATTTTTCATGCACTAAAATATAGCGATGGAGTGGATATATGAAAGAAAATATGTGCATAAAATACCCATAGCTAATTTTCTCCCTGCTTAATTTGTGTCCTTTGGCTCTGAATTTTACAAGTGAGTGCTGATCAAAAGAGTTTGCATCAACTGAAGCATCAAAGATTTCCTTTGTTGTTCTCTGGATTACAAGCGGAGGAAGTGAGTCGGGAAGGACATACTGGAATGTCACCTATAATCTTCTCTGGTGTCTTTGGTGTGTGTTGGCAGAAGTGTTAGTCGGCAGTGTTATGTTTCCCGTTGATGTGAGATACAGTATCTGTCTTATAATCATGTGTTTTGTTATAACATTGGTAAATAAGCTACAAGTGCTTGATATCTAGAGAGGATGGCATTTGTCCTCAATGAGGTTGATTTAACATGTCATGTTATTGTTTTGTTAGGTTGTCTTCAGTCCATGCCATGTTGGGATGTATTTCAGAATGAGACATATTTGAACAGAACTTATTTATATTAAGTCTATTATATTATATGTCTTTTATATGTCTATTAAATGTCTATTAAATTAAATTATATTATATTTTATTATATTATATTTGTTTTGTGATTAAGAAATATGACATTTATTCAGTAATTATATAATTGATCAGTAATTATTTTTGTTTATTTCAAATAAATGTTTTGATTGGGGAATGATATATACATACAGTTACAATATTTATGATGATGATTTTTTACTATTTCTTTTCATTACTTTGTGATTAGGCAATGGTATGACATTTAAACGATTATAATATTATTCCTTTATTTCAGTAATTCTATTTATTTGTTTGTTATTTTTGTGTGTGGTCTTATCTATAGACAAAGTAATGGATGAATTAAAAACAGTAATATAGAAGACTTTTTTTTTTTTTTAAGAAAGTTAATATGTTTTAATTTCACTATGTCTTTGAAGGGATAGTTCTCCCCCAAAAGTTATATCCTGTCATTATTTACTTGCCATCATATTGTTACAAACCAAATTTCCAATAAATAAATTATTCTAAATATTATTCAGTATGAGTCTTCTGTAGCCATAAGATAGCTTCTGTTTGATTGGCTTGAAATCCTTCTCTACACCATAGCTCAAATCCCATTTGATTTTTGCCTATATTCACATTTCCAGAGGCTTAGAATATAGTGTCATATGGGTTTGTGTAGTCATATTGGTTTAGAACAATATACGTTTTCCTTTAATAATACTGAGAAAAGTGTTTGCTCTATTTGTTGCCTAGTTGCCCAAGCATTTGACCATGATGGTCATACCTGACCTGTGCTGATTCAGATCAGAGATTCACAGTCTGCAAAATCACAGCTCGGATACATTTTCAGCAAACCTTGCAACCGAGTGATGCAGCGTGGCCAAATTGGCCATACCTCACTGGCCCGAGCATACGCTCCTGATATGATCTGTGTCTGTTTGAGGGGGCTATTAGGTGCATGGTGCACCCCGCTGACTCCGGGCACTGAACGCTGCTTATCTCGCCATCCATTTCAGCTGCTTACTTCACTTTCACAGTCTGCCAAAAGAGCCGTGATTGCATCTTAATCATAAAGCAAAACTCGGGGATGGAGCGGGAATGACAGGCACTGTTAAAGTGCCTTCGGCTATTCCCGGCACCCACATTATAAATGGCTGCGGAAAAATGTGCTCCCTCGCCAGCTCTGTTTACATCACATATCTCCAAGTCATCACTGTCTGAGTAATGGAGATATCAGAGCATCAGTATAAGCAGACTTCCCTCACTCGACACTGCATGTCAACATGGACGCTCAGCTACTAGTGGGGTGAGGGACGGCGAGAGAGAGAGAGAGAATAAAGTGGAAGGGAAAAGGAAGTTGTCTCATTCAAACTCCTCATCAATTATTGAAAGCAAAGTCACCATAGTAAACAGCTAAAGGACACGGATTGTATATGAAATGGTTAGAGCTGGTGCAATGCTTCGTCTCGGGGCAGTACTGATCCGTTTTGACCTCAATCCTTTAAAGCGTTAGCTGGAATCTAAGGCAGGCTAAGCTGCTGTCTTGCTAACAGCACAATGTATGCTCTCAAATGTGTGTTTGTGACAAACAGGCAAGTAAGCATTACGTTTAGATGAATCTTCTCTGGCATGGCATGGGAACACTCACGGGAAAGTACAGAAAATACAATTATTCTATAAGACCCATCTTTAAAACATCACTGATCAATCCTAGGTTTAGCTCACTAAAAACAACCTCTTAATGAGTCTTTTTTTAAACTTCCAAAATGTCATAGCTTCAGTTTACTTAAGAAGAAATGCTGCATTAACTTTTTCACAGATTCTATCTTGAATATAAGTGCAATTGGTCTTACTGCACTGTCATACATACATATATATATATATATATATATATATATATATATATATTATAATTTGTTCATATTTAAAGCATAAATGCTGTCAGTGCTGTAAGATGAAGTATACCTTTAAATCTGAAAATGAGTCCAGGACAAATATCCAAGCAATACTTACTGTACAACAAGATACATTTACATGAATCAAATTACCTAATTTAAGATATTAAGTCATCTTTTATGAAAAATATATCATTAGTTTTTGCTCACAAAAAAAGAAGAAAAAAATCAACCTATAAAGTGTGAAAATGTATATCTCTCACTCTTTTTTTGGTAATATTTATCTTGTTTAAAGCATAAACTCACTTAATTTGCATTCAGTTTTGATTCTAACTTCTATTAAACTTCTTGCTCCTCAGGTAAATATATCTTAAGAATACTTAGATATGTGTGCTGAAAAATGACAAAATGAAATTTAATATTTGAAGTGCAAACTTTTTGATTTTGCAACAATAATCCAAAAGAAGTGGAGTGTAGTATAGATATTGTAAAAATATGTCGCTACTTGAGCTCACTAGTTAAGCAATAGGAGTGACCTTTTTCCAGTTTGATTTCCTGCTTTTGGAGTTCATTTACATGCTTTATTCAGTTCCGTATAGCCAGACACTTCTAATTTGACCTTCAAGTTAGACAGTGCTCTCTAGGTTATTAAAAGGGACACTTAAAGTAATCTCATATGAATTAATGGCCTCCTTGCGCTCTTCAGAAATGCCTGACATTATCGTCATTAGGCTAAACTGAGCCTATGGGGGCTGTATGGGTCATGGTGTACGGTTTCCTGGTCAGGGATGAGAAGGGCAGGTACAGGCCTGACTCTAATAAAATTTCAGGCATGGAGAGGCCTATAGGGAACAAGGGCAGTAGATGGGAAAGACCACTAATTTTCAACCAGGTGCTGTTTCTATGTATAGAGTAGGAAGGATAGTGCTAAGAGGCCCATCACACCACCTAGAATTATTCATTTGGTGTCAGCGAGGCTCATTAGCACCATGCTAAATAGGTCATGCTGTGTAGAGGCCTCTGACCTTCCTTTGCCGATGCCATGCTATCTTACGGTTCTGCACTGAGGCTCTGAGGTCTTATATCACTGAGACAGGAAGGCTGAACTAGCATGTGAACTGATGAAGAGGTGATAAAGCTAGACATAGTTCAAGCTAAGAGGAGGTCTTTCCCTTCACGGTGATATAGACCGTAGTCAGAGTCGATGGCATATGTAATTTGGTGTGAATGAAAGTAGGTCTGTGAGCCTATGTTGGTTTGGTGGCTGTAACGGGTCGAAGCCTGGTCTGTTTTAGACATGTTCTGGATATTTTGTAGCTTGTAGGGGGTAGAGGACCAATTTAAACTGGCTTAGATCAGGTTACAATATTGGTTTAGACTGTTTTCAATATTATATTCATAAAGGAAGTGCAGTCTGTTCAAAGTACTGTATGATGATCTTGTGTACTTGGGCATAAATAAAGGCCCGCATTTCTGTCCTTTACAGTTTCATATTTATTTGTCAAATTACAGCTTCTTCTTTTTCTTCTTCTTCTGAATAATTAAAAAAATAACTGCAATAAATAATATATGATTTATTTATAATAATAACAATAATATTAACAGAAACAATATAATTAGTTTAAATCAAAATTAAATTTTAATTATATTTAAAATAAATAATTATTATTTATATTATTATTAACTACAAAAATAACTATGATTTAAAATAATTAAAACTAAGATTATAGAATTAATATAATAATTTTAATACTATAATAATATTGTATACAATTATTATTATTATTATTATTATCATGACATGAATTGTAGGGATTCACCTGTATGAAAGTTTTCGTTGTTTTTGTTGAACTCAAGCAACGCAAAGACTTTTTTACTTGCGTGAATGTCAGAGCAATTCAATGGTAAGGGCTCAGTTTGGGCAAATATGATTTAGGACTTGGTTTGCTTAAATTCAGTTTGCATTAGACTTGATATGATGCCCTTGAGATATGGTAAAATAGGTAATAACTTCAAAATTCATTACCCATAGTTCTCAGGGTTCTACAATCACTCTCGATTATTTCAGCAAACACTCAAGCCGCGGCTGAAGAAGTGCTGAAGTAAATGCCAGCGTGGGCAGTTCTGCCGCGTGTGTTTGAGTATGTGTGTGTGTGTGTTTGAATGTGTATGGGTGTTCATACGCATTCTTCTGACAGCTGACAGTGGATGCTGAGCTCTACACCCTCAGCAGAACGCTTGAAAGGCCTGAGCAGCTCCCACCATCCGAGTGCCAAAGCCCAGCTGTTATTAAGGAACTGCAGGCCCTGCTGTGGATTCCTGCTTACGCTGTTTTCAGCGCTACACTGTACTGCTGCTCAGCGCTTTTCACTGAACTTTCCCGCTTCAGCCGTCTCTTTTCAGGCTTTCACTCTTTTTCTTTTTTCTTTTTCTCCATCTCTGTGGCCTGTTTAAATCAGCAGTGAAGTGCTGGCCCCACTGGGACTCTTTCTTTCCCTGAAGAGAGGCAGTGCACATCAACTCTCTGCAGTCAACTGGGTCGTGTACCCAATCCTGGAGACAGAGAGAAAATGATAACATAGAAACAGGGAGACTCCCTTAAAGATGCTTTAACCACAAGAGAATATACAGTAGACAGGAAACCCAACTTGAACGTAGAGGTTGCGTCAGAGAGGAAATCACACGAAACTTTCTATTTCTATAGAACGTACACACTGTTCCCTTTAAGAACCTCTTCAAATTCTGTTCTCTGTAGTTCTTTTTGCTTTTCAAACTAACTTTATTATTACCTTTAGGTTTTACCCTTCAGCTTCAGCATAGCCTATAACTTGTTCTGCTTCGCTTATATTATGGTCATGAACCTCAAATTGTGCACCTTAAAGAAAACAATTCTATTACTTTCTAAACAATCAGACTTAGGATTTTCTGATTGTTTAACTGGGATGCCATGTCCTGCCATGTCTGATGGTTCAACATAGTGCCACACTGTTCTCAGAAGGACATGCACGTCTATGTGCCAGATATCCTTAGTATGTGAGAAGTGCAAAATAATTAACATCAATTCTTTACAGTGGCTCTTAATTCTGCAATTATGAACCATCTGTCTCTTCTACATTTTTCATGAGCAAACAGCTGCTACTCTCCACCACTTCCAAGTCATTCTCCGATAACTCCTGCATCTTTAAATGAGTTCTCCACTCCGGTTCCTCAGATAAAAACTTTCACGAGCACCTGCGCTAATGATGCATAAACCCTCAGGTTCTGCCAAATTACCTCACATTGGGTTCACTGATGCATTGTGGGTAATGAAACGGTTGCTTGGTTGCGTTTAAATGGCCTGCTTGAATATATATGTGTTTCGAAACTGCTCTTCGCTCGATGGCCCGGGTTCAGAGAGCCAGACGCCTGTGGTGTGACACAGCTGAGTCTCTATAGCATGGACTGTTAAGGGACAGACTTCTCATTAGTGCTGCCTGCTTCTTTGGTAGCGGGAGCCATGCTGGTCATGCCATCTGTAGAGGGAGGGAGGGAGGGATGGAGAGAGATAATTGCAGACAGAGACAAACCGAGAGGTCGATCGAGAGAATGTAAATTCTTTTCCATGGCTAAACTGGCAGGAAAAGGGCCCTGTGTCTGGCCGGGTCTCTTGCCATTCTCATATCTGCCCAGAGAACAATTAGAAGACGTGAGACACACATGAGTGGTCCAGCGTTGTGTCCCCAAAGTGTCAACAGAATGCTCATTACCATTCAACGCTCACTTCCTGTTCCTTTCGCAGCACTGGCGCCGCAGTCTGTGAGGCATGTTACTTCAAGCAGCATGAGCTTGTTATCCCTAAAAGACAGAGGAAAGGAGCCCGACCGAGGAGAACCAGGGGTGTGGAAGAGACAAGACAAGGAATTTCAATGAAACCGACTCGCGAGATCAAAGTTTCTTTTCTTCTCTCCGCTCTTATTTCTCTCTTTCAGCGAGAAGTGGCAGTCTTCGTTTTTAATCACAGCGTTTCTTTCATGTGTCCTCTCAAACGGCGCGCAGCTGCGGCGGCCAATCAGCTGTGGAGTTCTGCGGCCCAGAGGGCTCATGGGAGGAGAGCTGTCTGCTTGTCTTCACCCTTCGCTAATACAGAACCACGACTGATCCAGCATCACTCCCTGTTCCTCTTATACCTCGGGCGGAGGATGCAGGCATCTGGCGAGCGTTACAGGAGAGGGGCTGTATGGAGTGTTGAATGGCGACGTTCTTCTGTCTCGGTTTTACTTGCACTCAGCCACTGTTACTTAAAAGACGCACTCTTGCTAAAGTGCTTTTAATACCTGTTTCCTCTATGCACCATCTAAATGAGGAACACATTAGATTGCTTTGCTTTGCTCACTGCAATGGGAGATACGTCATCAATTATTCATTGATAAATACGTTCATTTACTCGGCTTTTGCTTAACCAGCCATAGAGAGAGGCAGGGGAGCAAGGCAATATTGCAAAGAGCTATTTTTACAACCCTCTGATAGCGATGGCTTTGCGCTGCGGGAGCTTGGCGTGTCTTGTGCTCCTTGTTAGTTGTTGAATTAAGCAATTTGTGAGTCCAACTAGAAATGGAGCCTGTGGATTACATTAAATGTAGTGTAAAAATAGCTAATGTGGATATTTCTGTAATGGACTTTCTTTTATAATGGACGTCGCCAAGTGGTTTTCCTGATTGGAAGCCTGATTTGTGCACCATCATGCTGCTGGTTAGATCTGCACAGTGCTGTGATTTGTGCTTCAAGACAAAAATTATGCAGTTTATATGACGGATGTAATAAATTAATGGATTACCCTAATAATACTTAGTCACATGCATATATAAATTCGTAATGCATAATGCATATTATGATGAAGACTGAATTTACAAACTTTGGTTACAAGCTCAGATCTTGATCACTAAGACTGAAGCCCCACTGGATGCATTTTTACAGTTTAAAAAAAGAGAATCCGGTGACATGCTGTTATTGTAACACTGTTAATCTGAGATCTCAGTCAGACAATGCCACCTGACAGCAGGATTTAGTGTTTACCCAGTTTTCTTTAATTAAATAAAAATTAATCCGGCAGATTGTGTTTAAACCCATTGTGCATAAAAGCAGAAAATACAAAAGTAACAGACCATTTGTTTGTTGTAAGCTCTTAAGGGGGTCTTGGGTTGAAATCAGACTGGGGAGGATCATGGAGTCCTGTCCATATGGAGGAATCAGACATGTGCTTCACATGTGTGCATTAGACAGCCTCTGATACCTATCTCAGCATATGCTGGTGGAGCTGCCATTTAAATCATCCACGTGAGCGGTGGAGGTGGTGTGGGGTGTGGAAACCCTTGGTCTGGAGAAACCGAAGCGGTAGATGCTGTTGTCAGGCCTGTTCGATTAAGAAAGGGGCTGATCCTCCTGTCTCAACTGCAGGTGAAAGTATTGTTCTGAGGTGGGATGTTTCTCCATGACCCCTGTTCTATTCAGAAATACTTCAGTCTCAGCTCACATTCTGTGAAAATGGCAGTAAAGCTGGCTGCGGGCTGATGGGTTTAATGGAGTAATGGTTCCGTAGTATTAAGTTTTTCTTTAAACCTATAAAAATCTGTGTTTTATCAATAAGTTTTCGTTTATTATTTATTATGAAACAGAACGTGCTGCAAATCTTAAAAAATCTTTTCTTTTTTTGACCCCCCCCTCTTTTCGTTAGTTCCATTTTTATGCATTTAGGTAAACACTTTCTTCATTTTTTGGGGTTTTAATTTGTTCTTTTGTTCATTTTTTTTTTTTTTATTACAAAGCAAATAAAAACTTATTTTTTTTCACTTTGTTACACTTTTGATTAATTCTTCTGTCATTTTGTTCTTACTTTTTACATTTTGTTTTCCTTCTTTTGTTGTACTTTTTAAAATTTCTTTCTTTCATCTGATATTTATTAATTTCTTCATTCATTTCTTTTTAATAACTTTTTTTAAGTTGATGTTTTTTCTTTTTTAAATTAAAAGTTCTTATGTTTGAGGCATTCATTGTTCGTTTTGTTCTTTTCTTTTTTTGCTTTTCTTTAACTTTCTTTCATCACATTCATCACTTTTTGTTTTGTTTTTCTGTTGTCTTGCTTGTGTTCTGCGTGAATGCCATAAAAGTGGGATCTTTTCTCTGTTTTTTCTTTTTCTTTTTCTGTCATTTGTAGTTTTTCTTCTCATCTACATCTTTCTCCGAGACTGATTGACTCGGGGGGAGATGAGAAGTGGAGCGCAGTGTGCAGTTGAGTGAATTCCCTCGTTTCTTCTGACAGCAGGAAGTTAATGACCCACATTAGATAACAGCAGCGAGGCGATTACAGGCCTGGGCTGTTCGGGCGGCTCAAGGTGTTAATGTAAGCACGGGTTTTTGCTGTGCTAAAGCTGTCCCGCTGTCGGGCAGGCTCAGGCCAGGGCTGGAGCCGTGTACACTCAGGCTCTGCTGGGAGCGGTGCAGGTGTTAATGTAGATGGAGAGTCGGGTGTCAGAACTCAATCTAAACAGATGAGTGTTTTCTCGGAGTCAGAGCACAGCAGAATCCATTACCCCAGAGCGACGCTGCCAGAGGAGAAAGAATGAGAGCTGGAGGGAGCAAGAGAGCGAAACAAAGAGAACGAGGGAGAGAGAAGGAGAGAGGGGCTGGTTAGGAGAAGATGAGAGATAAAAAGAAGCTCTATTGCTGTTGCAATTAGAGGAAGAGGGCTGCTTGGGCACAGGGGGCTGGATGCCACAGGCGAGGACAGTTTGTGTAAGTGTGATGGAACAGAGTACTTTGCAAGCCTTGTGGGTAATTTATCGCTCTGATGATGCTCAAGAAAATGCGATTACCCCAGCGGGTTAGGGTAGTAAACCACACAGCTCTCCCTTTGTTAGCTCACGAATTGCACCTACTAAATTGTGCCACTGTGTCTCTCTCTCTTATTTTTTAAGCACATTGTTGGTGCGGGATAAAGATCCATGTTACAATATTATTTCACTAGTTAAATTTTGTTTGAATTTCTACTTTAAAAAAAAAATCAAAAAAAGAAAAGATAATTTTTTTTTTTTTGCAATGATCTAAAAATAAATTGATTGATTGACTGGTTGATTGATTTGTATTTTGCCTTAAAAACTCTTGCGATTTATTTATTCATTTAAAGTTTTTATTTATATATTGATTGATTGATTTATAAGGGTTTGTTTATTTATTTATATGTTTGTTTGTCAACAAGTTGTTCTGATTTTACTTGTTGAAGCAGCATGTGTGTATTTTTAGATTTTCTAAAAAACACTTTTGTAATCTTTTCCCCCATGGTGATTAATTACACTAAGAATTGCAAGCATTTTTATGTTATATGCTTTCTGAAATGTTATATTAAAATATGCAAATGTATCTTAATAAATATACACTATTTTGCATGAATGTCCAGAACATAAATGTAAACAACGGCTTAAACCAAGTATGAAGGTTAAGATTTTTTTATACATAGCCAACAACTAAAACTGCAATACCAATACTCCTACAGTACTTGTGCACATTACATATACTGTACCGTGTTTGTCAAGAAATACATTAAATAGTAGCCTAATATACAGAATTTAGGATATTATGGAGAAAAGTAGCATGTTATTGTATACTTGTTACTTGAAAGCAATAAATATTCAAATGACCTAACATAACATTACCTTCAGTACTGTCTTGGATTGACTCTAAATGTGATTCTGGTGCCCTTTCTAACCTTTACGCTCTGTTGTTGCTTATCCTGATTAGCGTGACCCCACAAGTCCATCTTCTGACATGCTCCCTATTTAAACAAGGCATAACCAAAATTGAATGCGTTTCATTGTGAACCACACTGGATAAATGAATTATTCAGCAATAGAATTACTTAGGATTTTTAGACATTCATCTATAAACGGAATCAAAAATGCTTTAACCTTCTGTGTTTAACAGCTGGGGCTCTTGGGGAAAGGTTGTGTTTACTGCTTTCTGAACAAACACTTAAGGAACTACTGAAAAAGATCTTCAGGTTAAATTTATACCTTCACAATACTTTCAGAAACCTGCAGAAATCACCCTTTTCATGACCATGAGATTCTAGTCTATAGATCTGTGGTACTGTGAACCGCGTTCGAAGAACTATCTCACAGATATCTTCAGCTCAGTGTTAGTGACTGGATGAATATAAAAACCAATGAGATCCTTTTGTAGCAATTCTTTATGTTAGATATAACAGGTATAAACCATTGCACCGGTTGAAAGGACACCTAGGATGAAGGTGCACTGTTGAACCCTACTGGGCTCTAAAGAAAAACAGAATGAAGGTTTACCAATAAGTTGATGATACTTGGATCCATTCAACATCTTGTAGTGGGTTTATTCTATAGATATTCATTTACAATAGACTTAAATTGCATCTATTTAGAAAGGATGCATTAAATGAATAAAAAATGACAGTAAAGACATTTATGTTACTAAAGAGTTCTGTCAAATAAATGCTGTTCTTTTGATCTTTCTAGTTATTAAAAAAATATATCACAGTTTTCACAAAAATATTAAGCAGCACAACTGTTTTCAAAAACGATAAGAAATGTTTCTTGAGCGAATTAGCATATTAAAATGATTTCATCATGTGACATTTTTAGCTGCTGAAAAGCTTATTAAGCTTATTAGCTTTTCTATCACAGGGATACATAAGTTATATAAGTGTATAAAGTAGTTATATAGTTAGTTAAATAAAATAGCATATATATATATAAATAATATATATATATATATATATATATATATATATATATATATATATATATATATATATATATGATATAAAAATAGTAAACAGTTATTTAAAATGTAAATAATATATACGTTTTACTTTTTTGTTGTTTTACTGTATTGTCGACCAAGTAAATACAGCCTTGGTGAGCATAACAAACCTCTATAAAAAAAGAATAATAATAATAATAAAAAAAGAATACATGAATTAATAAATATGAATGCAATAGAATGACAGTAGAATGAGTACAATACAGATACTTTTATTCAAAACAACTTAAATTGTATTTGAAGTATACATTTGTTAATTTCATGCATTCTCTTGGATTTGAGCCTGTGACCTTAATAATGCTGGTTGGACCAGTTGAGTAACATTTGAGCAAAATTCATTAATTAAAAATGTATTTATAATGGGTAAAAATAAATAGGAAGGAGGTGGTTAGTTTTATTGGAGCAGATTCTACAGCTATCCTTGTTTCTTTTATACCTTGCAGCCATAGGGAGCATTAAAACCCATTGTTGTAATAGAAAAATTAAGCAGCATGGAACAAGGTGAAGACGAAATGTCAGGAATAAAACAGGTTGTCAGACAGGAGAGGGTCTGCTGAAGCTTGGTCTGCTGAGATAATGTGGCCACGGATTTTGCCTGAGAGACTCGAGACTAGGTGACATTTCTGAGTGGCAGCTTTATTTTCCTGGTCACCGCTGGCCAGGTTTTAACAAGAATATTAAGAAGAAGAAGAATTATTTGATTTCGCCCAAAGCAACAACTTCAAGCTGTTTAAGCCTTAATTAATTTTTAAGCTTATTTGTTTACCTCCGGTGGAGTAAAAATGAATTCACAATAAATTGTTTTCATTATTTCTCTTGTTTGCAAAAGTAAATTTCTTGGAATTGAAAGAACTGTAAATATAAACATGTCTGAAATATAAAATGTCTTTTTTTTCTACCACGTTAATAGGGTATTCAGAGCACAGTACTGTGATTTATGTAAGCTTTATGCTGGCATGCATAGTTATTGATGTGACTTCATTATAGTCCGGAGAGGTTGTGCATGTACAGGTAGAAATGGATAACAAGGGTGGAAATCTAGCACTGATTTTTGTACTGTATATCTGAAGGCGAGAACTTTTTTCACATACATTGATTAAAAAAAAACTGTTTGAATAGATATAGGTCAGGGGTGTTTTGTTTGTTTGATTTTTGCTAAAAAAAAAAAAAAAAAATCCCAGGAAAAAAAAGCAAAAACAAATTTAGTATTCTTATAGTTTTCCTATTTGCAAATAAAGATGTTTTGTTGCTGTGTTTTTCGTGTTGTCTAGACGTTTCTGCTTGAGACCCAGAACACTGACTGATGTGTGATTAATTGACAATGAATTAAGGAGAACAGAATAAATAACATCAAAGAGATTATTCTGTACAAAAACATCCACAGACAAAACAAAAAACAGATTCAGGTGGTTCTGACAATTGTTGTACTAGGTGTCTCAGATGTGGCAAGGATGTTTATTAGTTCCTCAGATTTTCAAGTTTTTTTTCCAGCAGTAAATCCCACAAGTGGAACTCTACAAGGGTGCTTTTTGTTATTATTTGAAACAGCTAGTAAAATATTTTCTTTGGAATTTTTAAGATGACAAAATACTTTAGGCTTTTAGCATTTTTGATTGGCTGAAATTAGCTACAATTATGTTACTATTATCTTATTCTAAAGAAAACTAGCTTAAACGTTTGTTCTATTTGAAATCTAGTGAGCTGCCACACTGCTTACATGGGGAGCAGTCTTTAAGGTAGCATAATAAGGTAGCATCCTAATTGTTATGGAACGGTATGAGTAACACACCACACAGATTTTATCCTTATAATAATTATAACATTAAATATTTATTCTTTTTTTTTTAAATAGAAGTGTGTTTAGTTTAAGGTAAATGCATAACAATATACATTCTGTATAGTTTTCAAGCTTGCCTGATCATTACAGTGCATGTCATGTTCATTTCCAGCTGTAAAGGTGCTGAATGACAAGCACAATATACGAAATGTGATTTACGCCTGACCTATGAAAAGTTTAAGGTGAAAAAACAGCAGGTTCAGTGTGATTTGAGACAGGCTGGTGTTGTTTGCAGTGGTTGTAGGTGTAACGGAGGTCAGCGAGTAGGTGCTGTTCAGGTAAACTTCACTCACCTGATCTCAAGAGATGCAGTCCTTGTTAGTGCGCCCACCTCCCATGTCAGAGACCGGGGTTTGAAACCCACTCAGGGCAGGCGAGTGGGACCCATCACATTGGTGCCGTGACCCAGATGGGAGTGAGGTAACGGAGGTCAGCGAGTAGGTGCCGTGCAGGTAAAACCTCACTCCCGGTCTCAAGAGACGCACTAGTGGCTGCAGTCATTTAGCCTCCTTGTTAGTGTGTCCACCTCCCATGCCAGAGACTAGGGCTCAGAATCAGAAACAGAATGAGCTTTATTGCCTAGGTATGTTTACACATACAAGGAATTTGTTTTTGTGACTGAAGCTCCGGGCAAATGGCAACAATTGTGCTGTGTGTGAGGGGACCAGATTGTAGTCTTCTGAGGTCAGATTTAGAAGCTGAGCTGAACCAGACAGTTACTGAAGTGCAGAGGATGGATTCAGTGATGGCGGAGTAGGACTGTTTCAGCAGTTCCTGTGGCAGGTTGAACTTCCTCAGCTGGCAAAGGAAGTACAACCTTTGCTGGGCCTTTTTCACAATGGAGTCAGTGTTAATGTCCAACTTCAGGTCCTGAGAGATAGTGGTGCCCAGGAACCTGAATGAATCCACTGCAGTCACAGTGCTGTTCATGATGGTGAGTAGGGGGAGTTTTTCCTGAAGTCCACGATCATCTCCCCTGTTTTGAGTGTGTTGAGCTCACTGCACCAGACAGCCAGCTCTTTAACCTCCTGTCTATAGGCAGACACATCACTGTCCTGAATGAAGCCGACGGTAACATAGGGACAAGAAAGAGAAAGTAGGTGACGGTGGAGATGTTAGTTAACCGCTAACAGGTGTTTGCAACAGTTTGTTAAGAGTCAACAGAGGTGATCTTTTAGGAGTGTGTTTTGTTTTATTGAAGCGCTTGTGGAGTACTTTTGTGAGGTGATTCGCACTTTGTTAGGTGTTATTCCTAAGGTTTTACCACAAGGCTTTTGTTTTCACAACTATGTGAAGGTCAGATACAATCTGAAGACTTTTAATGTGCTCTTAGGGTAACTTACGTACCCAAGAGTTAAGAGGGAGATAACAAAAAAATATTTAGTGACAATTAAACAAATTTACCCCAAATTCTCATTATCATAATGTATTTGAACCTTTTACTTTTTTGTGTATTTTCTATAATTCCCAGTAGCAGCTTTCATTGGATATTGTACTACAGTAATAGTAAGTACTGCAAAAAAATTAATGCTTTTATTACAATAATTAATGTATACATGTACATCATTATTTAAACATTAATTCATTGTTTGCAACAAAAAAATTAATTAGGCTTAATATTTTTTAAGCCTGCTTCAAGTTTCTGCTTTTATATATATTTTTAAATCATTTGAGTAGAAAAAAAAAAAAAAAAAAAAAATACCGTTTCAACAGGTCTCAAGTCCCCCCCCCCCACCTATGCATTTTTTTCATGTGTTTCTGTGGATTAATGTTTAGAGCAAAGATCACCTTGTCCGTAATGATGAATGATGTCTTTATTTAGGCTGGGCTTTTTCATTACTCATAGTAACATGTTTACCTGCAAATCCTAGTCGAAAGTAAAGGTTTTTCTGCTTTGTAGTAAATCCAGACTTTACTGGGCACATGCGATTTAATTTCTGTTTTATATGTTTCATGGTGTTTGAAATTGTTGTGAGCTGGAGACATTCCAACAACCTCAAGTAGCATGTTTTATTAGGTTTGTTTAGTGAAGCTGAGTGAGAAAGAGATTGCAAGAAGGATGAGGAGTATAAATCAAGAAGAAGACCTTTAAAGTGATGTCCTAAAATAGTCCCCCAGCAGCCTGGAGAAAAACTGCTGTTACGAACGAGTGAAAAAAACAAATTAAAGGCCAAATATTGTGCATTTCACATTTAATAATGTTTGTTATTGTGACCATTAAACAGTGGCAAACTACCCAACCATGAACACTGGCTCTGCGGACATTTGTACAGAGCACACAGCTGTTTTTGTAATGTTAATTCACTTTCAGTTTGTCTAGATGTATCATGCTTTGCAGTACTTGTACTGTAAGACTGCTGAATGGCTTTTAAGGTTAAACCCATGTTTCTTGTATGTCTTAAAATAGTTTACTTCATTAAATGCATTTTTGAGACATATTTTGAATAAAAAAGATGCTTGTAATCTCAGGATAAACATTTAAAAAGTATTTCTTCTTATCTAAAGCTCAAATATCACATCCAGTATGCTTTCTTTAAGAAGATAATATACAGTATGCAGGCATGCACACAATCACACATGCATATTTATCAACATTATCTTTTTAAAAATAGCCCTTTGTGGGCCATTGAAATCCCTAGTTATTCTCTTATCTATTAAACGCTTACAATTATTACTGCATATGAAGTTTAGTTATGGCTGTATTAAATTGATTGATCTTGATTCACTTAAAATTAATCAGTTTTTCTTATATGGTAATTATTGCATGTCTTGAATTTCATTATGCATTACATAAATAAAAAGGCATTGGATAGTTTTTGTTGGGAGGACTAGAAGAGGAAGTGTGCAATTGAAGTTTTGAAGTTAATTTTGTGTTTTACAAACAAAATAACTTCAAACATAATGGTTGTTTCCAAACAGGTATTTCAAACACCTTTATTTGGAAAACATGTAATCCCGCTTCAAACTGTTATTTTGATGTGAAAGCCTTTGATGTGTTCTCTGTGTGTGTACGCTCTCTTTGTGAACTGCTTTCCATCACATGCACATTATTTATGTAGAAAATGGGCTGTAGAAAACAACAAGATTGAAGTGTCATCCAGTAAAAGCATGGTTAGGCATTTTATTCCTTTGGTTCACTCTTCAGTCTTTGTGCGAAGCGCTTTCATCTGTTCAAGCATCTGTTTTTTCTCTTATTTACAAATTTACAGTCACATGAGGTTAATCATGACAGACATTCTCTAGCATGCTAAAAGCAAAGTGCTGTAATTGTTGTCATTATCAGACTGGCATTTCCTGTCTTTTGAAGTACAACTATCAACTGTAATCAAATGTGTTTGTTTATGGTGTCATCCTTAATTATAAAACAACACTGGTTGTTTGTTTGCATTTTGCTTAGTTAGGAATAAGATATTGCTATAAAAAGGCACACTGCTTTTCTGTAGATTGTATACTAGTGTTATTTTAGAACCATTGAAATGCAATTATAGTTTATTTAGTAGTTTTGTTAAATATACATTTTTTAAAAATAAACAGCCTTTGTCAGCTTGCAGTGTCAGTCTCCATATAGAAACCTGGGATCTTGCTCTAAAACTCAGTGGTGATTAGTTCATGGATCAAAACCTGCAAAACTTAAACTTCCGAACCTTATATAACCAACCCATGTCATAACCCTTCACTGGATATTTTATATAATCTATAATCTAATCACGTACTTGACCATATGTACACTGCCCAAAAGTAGGATCCAACCGTCATAACGAATAGCAGGAAAATATTGCTCAAGGGTGGAACAGGAATAAAAATAAAAAAAGACAGAATCGAGTGATCTGTCTGCTGCTGGTAGCAGAACAAATGATTTTGGTTGGCATTTGAGTTCTATCTAACCTCTTGTCCTACTACAGGACTAGTTCTAAATCATATGTGCTTGTACAGAGGGAATCGTGTGTTTGTGCTGCTGATGTTGAGAGGTCAATGAGTTGTATAGAACATCCTCGAGCCATTCCTATCTCTCTCTCTCACAGACACACACTATCTCTCTCATTTTCACTCTCACTTTCTGCCCTCTACCCTTATCTATCTCTCTGTGTCTCTCTAGAGAACTGCCTCAACATCTCTTCTAGTCACTGCATCCCCTTCACAGCTGCTATTTTCTCTCTCCAAAGACATTATTGAGGGTAGAAGGCATATTTAATCTTATGCATGAAAAGGTGGATGTTTGTTATGAGTGAAACAGTTCCAATACGTTTTCCAAAATTGGTTGTCCACATGCTTTTTGATTTATTTATTACGGTTGGTAAGACATAGTTACAATGTCGAGTTTTGTTGTGTTTGGTGTCAGAACCCTGTGGCTCTGAGTCTCCTTGCATTAACATTTCAGTCATTCCATGAGATGTTTTGGAATTTGAGTAGCACTTTGGCTGAACCCGGTTTATATAATTTCAAATTAAACTCTTATTTGATGAGCCATTTGTTAGTCTAATGAATGTATTAAGAGCTGTTCTTTCTGATTATTAGTTATTATTTGAAATATTTATTGAACTTTAGTCAGATTCACTTGAGGCTGTGCACACTGACTGTGATTAAAGAATTTTAAATAACTTATTTTCAGCTTTTCTTTTCAAATTAATTTATTTATTTGAAGGTCAACTTATAATACCTTACAATAATTAAAATAATTATGGAAAGAATTATTATGCCCATTCTTTGTTGCTGTATTTCATCAAACTATGCAATAAGTGTGTGAAAATTATTTGTCTATTTAACATACAAGTGAGGCTTTTACCAAAATGTCATAAAATATACATTTTTAGTAAACAAATACATAAACTAGTGAAGGTATGTTTTAAGGGATTTTAATGTCTACTTTGGAACATGGCCAAAAGTGCCCATATAAACACATTTTCAGTTGAATAAAATTAAATGTGAAACACATAATAATGTCCATTTGTTTAGTTTTTCTCCTTCCTCCTGCTTTCTCATGTCTTCCCGATCTCCTTTCTGTCCTTTCCCCCATGTTAGATCCCCTTCGTTCTCTGTTCTCCTCAAATTGCTCTCTCCTCCCTGGTTGTCCTACATTAATACTGCTCTCCTTTTGCCTCATCTCTGATTTCTCAAATCGTCATCGTCCTCGACCTTTTCTCATCTGCTCGTATCATTTCCTCCTCTCCCCTATTCATAATGCAACTTTCATTTTTCTTATTTTTTTCCTCTTTTAATTTTCCGTTCATTTTTAGTGTGTCTATTTCTAGCCATCCTTCTGGCCCTCGTGGCATTTCTTTGTTTTCATTCCTAATGCCCCCTCATTTCATATTCCATCCTTCCACCTTTCCTACTTTTAGTTCTCATTCTCTGCTCTTGTCTCAGGGTGGCATTCTTTCCTCTAATCACTTTCACACTCCATTGATCTGCTCTCTCTCTTTCTCTCTCTCTCTCTCTCTCTCTCTCTGTTGAAGATGTGTCAGTGTGACCGCACAGGGTTGAACTCACCAGAAGATGTGTAAACCCTCCCCTTTCTCCATGACAACCTTTAGAAAATAAATGAATGCTGAGTTTTGTTGTGTTTGGTGTCAGAACCCTGTGGCTCTGAGTCTCCTTGCATTAACATTTCAGTCATTTCATGAGCTGTTTTGGAATTTGAGTAGCACTTTAGCTGAACCCGGTTTATATCATTTTTATTTTAACTTTTATTTTATGAGCCATTTGTTAGTCTAATGAATGTATTAAGAGTTGTTCATTCTGATTATTACTTATTTGAAGTATTTATTGAAGTTTGGTCAAATTCACTTGAGGCTGTGCACACTGACTGTGACTAAAGAATTTAAAATAACTTTGCTAGCAAATGTAAATATTGCAATGAATTTAAATATATTTGAAAAACATTTGTATATAAATAAATTAATACTTTTACTGTTGGCTTTGCTGGAGTATCGTGTGAGGAAAATGTATAGGATGGAAGGGAGAAGGGGCACTGATGATCTTTGAAGCTGTGTCCACTGGAGGGTCTTGCGGGCTGCTGCAGTACAGTTCCCGTACCAGACAGTGATGCAGCTGTTCAGCACGTTCTCAATGGTACTCCTGTAGAATGTGGTGAGGATGGGTGGAGGGAGACTTGCACTTTTTAGCCGGCGGAGAAAGTGTAGACTCTGTTGTGCCTTCTTAGAGAGTGACATGGTCCAGGTGAGATCCTCTGTAATGTGCACCCCATAGAATTTCTTGCTGCTGACTCTATCCACATTCGAGCTGTTGATGGTCAGTGGGGGTGTTCAACGGTGTTTCTCCTGAAGTCCATTACAACTGCCTTTGTCTTACATTGAGGGACAAGTTGTTTGTGCCACACCATTCAGCCAGCTGTGCCACTTCCTCTCTGTAGTGCGTTTTATCATTGTTGCTGATGAGACCTACCATAGTTGTGTCATCCACGAACTTGTTGATGTGGTTGGAGCTGAACTTTGCAGTGCAGTTGTGGGTCAGCCGCATGAAGAGCAGTGGGCTGAGCACACAGCCTTGTGGGGCACCTGTGCTCAATGTGGTAGTGTTTGAAGTGTTGTGGCCGATGCTGACTAACTGAGGTCTTCCATGTTAGAGAGTCCAGGATCCAATTACAGAGGGAGGTATTTAGGCCCAGCAGGTTTAGTTTAGTGACATAGTGACATAGTGACATAGTGACATGACATACAGCCAAGTATGGTGACCCATACTCAGAATTTGTGCACTGCATTTAACCCATCCAAAGTGCAAACACACAGCAGTGAACACACACACACACACACACACACACACTGTGAACACACAACCAGAGCAGTGGGGAGCCATTTATGCTGCGGCGCCCGGTGAGCAGTTGGGGGTTTAGTGCAGAATTTTAACATTGGAGTCTTTATTCTCTAGGTGGGTACGAGTCAGGTGGAGGGTGGAGGAAATTGCATCGTCTGTAGAGCGGTTTGGAGGGTATGCAAACTGGAGCAGATCAAGTGTGGTGGGAAGGCTGGTTTAGATGTTGTGTATGACTAACCTCTAAAAGCACTTCATCATGATTTGAGTCAGTGCTATTGGACGGTAGTCATTTAGAAAGGACACAAGTGATTTCTATTCATCACAGAATCATCACAATACATTATGGTAACCCCCAAACCAATTAAGCGGTACAACTGTTTTCCACATGATGATAATTTTTTTTTTGAGCACCGTATAACCATATAATGATTTCGGGAGGATTATGAGACACTTGAGACTGGAGTAATGATGTTGAAAGTTCAACTAAATAAATTATATTTTGAAAACTATTAAAATAGAAAATAATTGTTTTTGTTATTTGTAATTTTATTTTATTTTTATTTATTTTAAGTAAATGTCATGGAGAGGCTTCTTTCTAAATAGATAGATGCATACATATATAAATAAATACCAACTTGAAATTTTATGTAATATAAAAATATATTTACACATACATATTAAAACAACACGTGAAGACCATGTTTTATGCATAATACTTTGTTTATACTATTATTATATGTATTTAAAATTTTTTGTAAATATATTTTTGGATTATATATACTGTAAAACACTTTTTGAAAAGTGTTGCTGAGCGTCTCTTATGGATTTGCATTTTGCTGAGATTTATGACTCCAAATATTTTTAGATCCAGCCTTGTTATTTCCTAACTATAAAAAGTTGATTTTACGCTGCCACTGAACAAACACCCTCTCCAACTTTAAATGAGAAGTGGATCTAGTGTGATGATTTTAGATGAGGCTGATGCAGTGCGCCCCCAACTTTATGAATGCATTTGCATCTCAATCAACCATGATGCGAGGACATTTCTGTGTGGATTGTGTCCCTGTCCATCAATATGCCGTTACTCAGCCAGAGAGAAAGAAGAAAAATCAACTCTGCGTTCGCTTGGAGGGAGAGCTAGATGGAGAGAGAAAGAGTGAGGGGAAAAATGGTGAGCAGGGACAACAAGAGATTTAATTAGATAATGGCATGTTGCTGCGGTATCTCTGCTGTCAAAAGCCTGTCTTTTGTTGGACGTGGGCACATAGCAGCTGTGGATGTGGAGCTCCACTGTGTTTTATATGCCGTCCTGAAGCTCTGCCAGAGACCATTAGATTCCACTCTTTGTGCTCAGCATTAAGCAGAGGAGTCCAGACCCAGGATGAGGAGAAGCTTTCTGAAGAGGAAGGTCACAATCGTCAGTCATTGAGCCGCTGCCTGATTAGTAATCACAGGGCACATTCTCTGCACTTCCCTACAGTCTCTCTCTCTTTCTGTGAGTGTGTGTGTGTGCCACAGATGCTCTAATTGTCCAGTCTGTTCAATCAGAGCATGATTCTTTGGCTGGATCAACCTCATCCCACCAGTTTGCCTTCAAAGGACACACACAGGTGGCTCGAATTATGAAGGCATTATATAAGTAATTTGAGGATAATATAAAGACCTTCCGACCTTTAGTTGTGTAATATGGTAATAGGAAAGAAAATAAAAGCTGCTGCCGTCAGTCTGTCCCCTGATGTATGCTTTCAGAAAATCAACAGGTTGGGAAATTAACTCTTTGGTCGTTGTATAATTCTAGCAGCAATTTTCCTCTTTCTTTCTTTCTTTCTTTCTTTCTTTTTTTCTTTCTTTCTTTCATTCTTTCTTTCTTTCTTTCTTTCTTTCCTTTTTTAATTTAAAATACATTTATAGGCAGAATTTATTTGATCAAAAATGCAGTAAAACTAACATTGCGAAATTATAAAAAGTTTTAAAGAACCATTTTTCTATTCTAATATATTTAAAAATCTCCTTTATTCCTGTAATGGAAATTATGTTATTATGTTTTTGAGTATTGTAACTTCTGAGTCTTGCCTTAAAGCTACCGTGTTAGACTTTCCCACTTCTTTTTGAGAGTACCAGAAATAAATAAAGAATTCCAAGAGAAAATTAATGAGATCATTAATGAGAGCATAACGCACACATGTGAATGCCGAATATAGACACGAAGAGAAATGTTTTGCACAATCAGCTTTGTTTATGTCTCAGGCTGAGCTGAATGATGAAGACAATACAGATGGCAATTAAGCTGCATTGTTGTTGCATTGCATTAGCTTTGTTTGGTAACACATACCAGACAAAAATATCTAAAACTGATAAAATGTCAGAAGATTTTACTGGTGCTTTTGCATTCTTCATGCATGTTCAGGTGCACAGTTGTCATAGGATGACTGGTTTAGCTGGAGAGTTCATATGCAAAATATACATACATAGACAATATTTGGACGTTAAGATCATGCACAATAAGAAATGGTTTTAAGATGGAAAAAAACTTGGATCGGTATGATTGTGTTGACTGTTTATTCCTTCTGGAGGACTGTGTATTTTTCTTGAGAAACTGTAAATAATAGATCAATGCCTTTGCTTAGTGTGGTATACCTGAATACACAGCAGACAAACTTATGTAATTCATGCATCCTACAGAGCAACATAACGGTAATGCATGGATAAACAACCGTGCTGTAATGTTGTGTCCAGTGAATCTGACTGAAAGGTGAAAAGTAATTATTCCTGCACAAATCCTGTTTGAACTACACATGCATTTAAAGAGAGCAATGCATTAAGGGAAATGCATATTTTATTGCATTCATTTTAATAGACTTGCTGTTGTAAGTGTTTGCAGTAGGGAGATTTTGCATGTGCACAGCAAACATGTGTCTGCTTAGGGAGCTGATTTTTCTTTGCTGCTGTGTTATGGAAAGGTAATATATCAAAGTGTCCTGTATCCTATGTGCCAGACAGGTGCTGATTGTAGTTGAAACAAGTCCCTGCAAGGCATTAAAAACAGCATGAAAATTCCTTCTGCATTATTCATGCAAGTATTTTAATGCTCTCTTCCGTTTTTCTCTTGTTTTCTTCCCACCCCATTTTTTTTCTGTTCCTTCTTTTTAGTCTCACTTTTTTCCATTTTAGCAGGATATAATGCCCTTGCTTCAAGAGTATTTTCCCTCCATAATCAGGCTTGGTGAGTAACGGAATACATGCAATGGCGTTATGTAATCAGGATACAAAAATAGTAACTGTAATCCGTTACTGTTACATCAAAAAACTAAGTATTCTGATTACAGTTATATTTTGTAAAATGTAGGAATACTATCACGAGTATAAAAATAAGTATTATTATTATTTTTTTTACATAATAACCTTCAACTTCCTGGTTCTGTCGACACTCATGTTGACTCACGTGAGCTACCTGCTAGTGCGTGCGCATGCAAATAACACGTCTACAATTATTCTAAATAAAATTAATTAATAATAAATAAATAAATAGATCCCTTCATCACTGATATGTGATCATCATGATATGGTGAGCAGAACATAACCAGCTCTCATTTCCATAATTATCAGTTATGACCTCTGAGCTGAAGGGTCTTTAAAACACAATGACGTGATGTTGAATTCAAACCTTTGATTGCTCATTCGGTGGTCTCCATCCTCTGTGATGGATGATCCTCAAGGTCTCAGATACAGTTCACACTGGCTGACAGTCTCCTATATTCAATTATGTGCTCAGGTTTTCAATCCCTGCCATCTGTGACCCTTGTTAATCTTGTCCACAGAGACAAATTCCCCAATGGGATTTCATTCAGCACAAGTTTGATAATGCGTTCTGTCACTGATTGGTTTCAGTTGTTCTGTTAGCAGATGAGAGAGAGCATAAATTAAGCTAATTTATACTGTTCATTTAATGGAAACACGTCGGGCTTTCTTCTGACACCACAAGAAAAAGGCAAACAGGATGAAGCTGAAGCTGAAAGGGCTGTGATAGTCTAATCAGAAGGCCTTTTGTGCTTTTGTAGTGTTGTAGTCACCCTGCTGTGGCCTTCCCGCACAGAAAAGCCTTTAAAAAACAATCTCAGACAGAAAATGAAAGCAAATTAAATATATATATACAGAGACTTACAATCTGGCAGCAAGGACAGTCTTTTAACAGCCCTTTATGACCTTTTTGCACATATAACGGAAGGTGAAGCCGTATGATTAGAAGCGACCATAAGCTCACTACATACTGTGCTCTCAAAGGTGTCTGCGCTTAAGGTACAATTTGATGTAGCAGATTATTTTTACCCGTTCGGGAATGAGCAGAACTGAAAGACCTCATTTAGCCTTACATAAGTTACCGGCGCTGAGCTGAAAGTACTGGGATTTCAGTGAGAGGATGTGACAGGCCAGGTTCACAGGGTGGACAGGCACCGCTGCATGACACCATATTCCCACAGTCTTTAACTACAAGCCCTTAAACTTTGCCAAAATGTCTGTCAGGGAACAGCCCTTGATAGTGGCCCTCTGCAAGCCAATTTTAGTCTCCTCGGTTTAGTTTTTGTCTAAATTAATAGTGTTATTAAAAAGAGGATGGCTGTTGCTGTAGGGCCAAATTGTCTGGCACATAATATGCAAGTTTATATTTAAATCTCATGAGTTTTGAATCTTTTCAGTAGTACTAGGTTACTAGGAGCAGGAGCATGATGTAGATAGCTGGACTGCATTATTTGTTTAGTCTCTACCACAAATATGGTACTGTATATGATGTTCTTTTTCCATAATTTGATAAAATGCTTAAATATTGCATTTATTACTAGATAACATGCTGCTGTGAGCATGTAAGAAATATTGCTGCTGCAGATATAAAATACATGAAATAACCCCCATATAGCATACATGAATCATCTCGTAGCAGATCTATACAGGTGGAGCTGGGGAAGATGAAGGCTTTCTGAAGCAAGCACCATATATTTGAATGCTGAGCTACCGATCCAGGAGAGTACCAATCAGCTGTGCCATTTGATAATGATGTCATCAGATCAGATTGAGTTAGACCTATCGGACTGCGCCATCTAGAGTTTCATGCCAGAACTCTGTATTTGCATGAGATTTGTTAATTAAACCTGACATTTCTATCGAAATTCACATTTTTTTCTGACGTTTAAGCTCATTTTTGTGTAAACATAATGCCATTAATGCACATATTTTCTTTTCATATTCTAATTATATGTTTGTGTGACCCAATTAAAAATGCAGCAGATTGATGATTGCCTGTTGTACTGTGGAAAAATGGATTAACTCTAAAGAAATCAAGTATTATAATCAGGAAAATCAAAGAATTAAATAGTAGGATTGTTGTAGGATTGGTGTATTATTGAAGTTTTTGTTTAGAAAGAGTCGGAAAAAAGTCTCATCAGTCTGATACTTAAATGTAGCTTCAAGCACTTGGTCCCACATAAACAGGTTATCCTTGAGCTCAACTCTATATTCTGGCATATTATTGTTCATTGATTTCTTATACTCTGCTTAGTATGAAAAAAAAAAGTGTCTAAATGGGCAGTAGTCAGAGTAAGGTTTAATGCCACCTCTATTATTTATGTATTTATTTGTACTATTTAGAACTATTTATATACTATACTATTTACTATAATAATATTTATTTAGAACAGAGTAAAATTTAAGTCAGCTAAGGAATATCTTTTAGTTTCATTCTCTTCCTGGTTTGGCCTGCATAGTAATGGAACTCAGAATAAAATTTGGGGAAGGTTGGAATTGAGTGACAGATCATTAACTGGAACTGAAAAGCTTTCATGTCTGACACATTTTGAAATAAAATTAAATGCTGAAATAAAGGTTAATGACCATAGTCAGCCTCTCCAAAAGCTTTGCTTGGCTAACAACCAGCTCACAAAAATGAGGTTTAATTCTGTTTATTTGAGTTGTTTGCTGCTGTACCACCATTGGCTCTTTGCCATTGTGTATCTATTCTCTAAACATGCAAACACAAATTAACTTACATCATCTGTTATGTAAAAAAAACATAATTATTGATTGATTTATAGCATAGGATTGATTTGATGGCAGCATTATGTATGTATGTATGTTTCCGTATTTCAAATATTAAGACATTGTGCTTCTGACTCCAAAATCATGCAGGAAAAATTAAAACCTGGAATGTAATATAAAACATCTGTAAACTGCACAGTAGCAAATGTAATCTGAGTTGGCGTACAAAACTAATTTCAATCATTGAAGTCAAGTCACCTTTATTTATATAGCGCTTTATACAATACAGATTGTGTCAAAGTAGCTTTACAGTGTTAAACGGGAAAATAGTGTGTGGATAATGGAAGAGAATTATAGTAAACAGTCTTTTTTTCAGTTAAAGTCAGTTTTTATTTAAGTCTAAACTTTTAGATCCAGTTTTTTTTTCTTTTTTAGATTTTTTAAATTCATTCATGTGTACTTTTGAATGGTAGTGTGGAAGATATTATGTAATTAGTTCAAATTCCAGTTCATTAATTACAGGGAACGTTTCCTTGGTGCACCCCAGGGTGCCTTGCACTAAAACAAGCCAGCCAGGGATGCACCAAGGAAATTAGAAATTTCTACAGTCTACATATTGGATATTAATAATTCTTCAGTTCACGGGTAAACATTTACGTGTGACCTGGTTAACCTTAATCACAAGGTCCTTGTGGTTATCATCTCACTACATAACATGCACACAGTTGTATTTATTTTGATAGGACCGTATATACAGGAAAAATTAAAAAGCAGAAAAGAGGTTGAAACTGGGAAATCCAGGAATTAAACTCAGGCCTACCCGAGGTATGTCAGATCTTTGCCCACGAGGCTATGGCTCAGACACAGCGAAAACACTTTGATTGGATATTTGCCGTGCTAAGCTTCGCCCAGGGCAGAATGTTGCATATGTCAAACTAGTTCAGCACTAATTGTGTTTGTTCATATAAAAATTCTAATTAGAATCTAATTATTCAGCACTTTATGATACTGCTCAGCTATCTTGTTTGGAGGTGAGACTACACCACTTTTTAATGCAACCTTGCATGACAGGTTTTACAATGACGTCTCACACCCCTGCCGTTAGAAAATAATCAACTATACCGTTGCAGTGTTCACTTTACACCAACCTGATGGGAAATGCAGAATAAACGAAATAAATCATAACAATATTTTGCTTGCAAAACATAGGGGACCTGGCAGCATTTTTATTATGCTACAGGGAGTTGCTGTTTTATGATGAAAAGGACATCATAACTTGAGAGCATGGCTTTATTCTGCCAGTTTATTCTGCAGCAGGATTGTCTGTTACTTTTAACATTTGAGAAAGCGGCCTGCGTTGCCGATGTTGTTCACACAGGCATGGTCAGAGAATTGATTTTTTTCTTTCTTCTGGGTATTATTTTTTATTTATTTTTTATCTCTCACTACACATCACTCAAACTGTTGTCTCCGCCTGGCAGGAAACACCTGCTCTCCAAAAGTTTAGGCCTAATAGCACAACAAACAAAGTTTTCACCGCCTACCCTTTTCTATAAAATAGGCAGGAGAGTAGGCTGAAGGTATTAACTGTCTGCTGCCTTTTTTGTTGCATCATGTGCCACACACAGATGTTCTACAGCTAATGTTATGAAACCCCATTATGCTGTTAAATGCTGGCAGATTGTGTTTAGCAGTTAAAATCTGTCTATACAATAAGCAACTTTTATTTGCTTTTTTTTTTCATTGTATTTAAATATAAACTTTAGCTTGCTGGCTTTATATTTTTCTATTATTGTTTGTATTTTCACATTTGTATGCCTGTATTATTATTATTTATTATTACTTCGTTATTATTACGAGTCTAATAACTGAATAAAACAATAATGCAATAATGTAATAACAATAATAAGTAATAATACAAAAAAATTCTGTTAATATTACTTTTTATTTTATTGACTATTATAAGCATGTGTGTGTGTGTGTGTGTGTGTGTGTATGTATGTGTGTGTGTGTGTGTATATATATATATATATATATATATATACACACACAAAAAAAGAAAAGAAAAATAAAACCAATTAAAAAGTAACATGAACAGAAATTGTATTATTTTCTAAATTACAAATTACAATGTTATAACAAAATTTTTGTTGTTGTTGTTGTTATTATTTTCATTATTATTTTAGTTTTTTTTTTGCATATATATATATATATATATATATATATATATATATATATATATATATATATAGGCAAATCTATGAGGATCTATTTATTATATTTGTTTTGATTTTGGTGGGCATACTATTTGAATATATAAATGTACAAAATATAAAAAATTATTATAAGTCCCCCCCCATAGAATATTTAGTCTTAAAAAAAACCTCACCTTTTAAACTTGAGAAAGTCACCATATCAGGATTCATTTACAATGCCTGCATTATCTCTTACCTCAATCCATGTTATTTGAAATATTTAATTGAGTAATTCTACATAAAGCAGTTCAGATTCGATTATCTCCCTCTCTAAACATATAACATCACCTATATGCTCTAATTAACCATGTGTAATTTCTCAAACTGTAATCGCTCCTCAGTGCTGAGGAGCAGAGCAATTAGTCTGGAAGAAAACACCGCTATTTATCCTTGCCTAAGAAGAACTAAATTATGCAGCTCAAAAGGAATTACATGAACATGTCTCAGAACAAACGTAGCAGGATAGCGCAACAACTACACAACCTGGTTTCCATGGTAACATTCCCATACAAAGCAGCTTGCATTGTTCAGATGTTTTGCTGTGTCCCGTTTTATCTCGTACGCAATGTGAGCATATAAACAAACAAGCCAAAATAGACAAAAGTTTCCGCCGAACTTAAAAGGTGTACTACATCACACCTTACAAAAGTATTGCGTTGGATGCTGCAGATGCTATATTAAGCTATGCCAGTGTGTTTAAATAACCTCAAAGAGGAAAGCAAAGATGGTAAGATGTTTTCAACACAACTTCCTCGTTCTCGCAGCTCTATTTCACAGTTGTTTTGGCAGCACGCTGTATGAAAGAGTGTTCTGTCTGGCCTGAAATTGGCAGGTAAAATGGACTCTGGACCAGTCAACTGAAGCTAACTGCTCAACCGCAAGTCTCTGCCTTCACAGCAGACAAACTACAAAACATTTTAAAAAAACGTTTTTTTTTCTTTATATATTGATTAGCATTAGAGAAATAGTTCAAGCTGAAAAGGAAATTTGCCTCAGGGCATGAGAGATGTAGATGAGATTGTTTCTTCATCAGAACAGACCTGGAGAAATTTAGCATTACATCACTTGTCCACCAATGGATCCTCTGCAGTGAATGGGTGCCGTCAGAATGAGAGTCCAAACAGCTGATAAAAACATCCCAATAATAATCTGCATGATTCCAGTCAATCAGTTAATGTCTGGTGTGGTGAAAAGCTGTATATTTGTAAGAAACAAATCCATCATTGAGGTGTTTTAATGTTAAACCATTGATTATGGCCAAAATATCAGTCCATAAACCATATGCTTCCTCCAGTGAAAAGTCCATTCCCTGATCCTCTCACATCAAAATCCACAGACATATTTGTTTAGAACAGTTTTGGAATGTTTTTGCTCATAAACGGTGCTTGATCTATGCATATTTCTCTCCTTATTCAGACGAGATGACTTTTTCACTGGGGAATATTCTGGTAGAGGACTCATATTTTGGTCAAAAACAAATAATAAATGTCCCAATAATTAATGTGTTTCTTACAAACATGACATTTTTCACTTCCCGAGACATTAACTGATGGACTGGAGTCTGGATTATTGTAATGTTTTTTATCAGCTGTTTTGAACTCTCACTCTGACGGCACCCATTTACTGCAGAGGATCCATTTGTGCGAAAGTAAAACTGTAATATTGTAATTGTAATTCAACTTTTTATTTTCGCCATAAGCATTTGCCACTAAAATCCACTACTATATGATGCCAAAGTTTAAATGCATAAAATAACAAGAAGAAAACAAACAAACTGACTGCAAGAAATGTAATCAAAAGATGCACAGAGGCATGACACAGTGCAAACAATAAATAAAGTTCAGTCAAATGCTTGAAATAAAAATGTACATTTTTCACTTATTTCTCATCAGGATTTTGGGATGTTGAAAAAAAAATAAATAAATCTGGCAAATGACATGTATTGAATAATATTCTGTCGCCAGCAGACACTGATGCTGTAAGATTGTGTATGTCGCAGTGACCTTTGCTGGAATTGGCAAGTTGTGTGGAAACACATTTTGAGAGTCTTACTAAGCAAAACAGGCCTTGTATAATGCACAGAATAATTTTGTGAACTTGTTTTTTGTGAAGTCATCAGTTAGCATGTTTATGCAGGAGCTGCTGTATCGAGGGACTACAGTGAAAATTAATCAGAGGGAGTCCTGAAATAATGTAATACAAGGCTCAGGCCACACGGATGCTGTTCTCACTGATGTTTCATTTTAGACACATTACTCTCATAAACATTGTGTTTACAGCATCCTGCACCATCCGGTTGGCCAAATAAACAGCATCCCACACAATCATAAGCTCAATTGGAAGAAGTAAAGACCACCTTCGCTGCTTCAGGACACTTCCTGTGATATGCATTTGTGAGATTGGAGTAGTTCTGGCATGGCCAGGCCTTACAGCTTGACTGAACAACATCTTGTGATATGAGAACGATTTAAATCACGGGGTTGGTGGCCTCTCTCTCAGTGTGGCTCGCAGAAGTCAAGGCTAAGGTCAGTATTAGATTGTGTTATTGCGTGCTCTCTTGCTCGTTGGATGAAAAGGCCATATTCACCAGCAGAGAGAGAGAGAGAGAGAGAGAGAGACACTGGGTGCTCACATCCAACGCCCTGCTACAGAGAGCCAAAAGATTTTTAAAGGGATAGTTCACTCAAAAATGAAAATCCTGTCATCATTTATGTCAACCACCTTCATGTCAAACCAGATTGAATGAGTTATCACTCTATCTATTGTTCTGTCTATCCTCCTGTCCATCAGTCGTTCTGCCTGTTTATCTGTTAGTGAATCAGTCACTCACTCTCTGTCTTTCGTTGTATCCACCATTCTTTCATTCTTTCTATCATTCTGTCTATTGTGATCTTTGTATATCTTTCTTTCCCTTTTTCATTCTATATTTCTATCTTTCATTCTATCTATTGTTCTATCTATACTTCTGTTTGTCTTTTTATAACTTGTATAGATCGTTCTGTCATTCCATCTATCATTCTTTCTGTCTGTCTGTCCGTCCGCCCATTATTTTATCATTGTTTCTGTCAGTCATTCTCTCTTTCTTTCTGTCTGTCGGTCTCTCTTTCTCTCATATAGAAGTAATTTAATTCTTTCATATTAATGTCTTTCTTTATGCCTCAGACTTTCTGTTTTCTTCTTATCACAGTTCATGGCATTTGATTGCCATCTTCATCTTACAGTTGTATTAAAGCATATCTTCATTTTTTGCCTCTTTTCCCTCAAAGCTGCTGTAATTTGTGATGATATATTCATACCCTTTCAGAGGAAGGCATTGAATGAATGCGTTTGGCTAAAGGTGACACATTCTGCATGAATAAATACACGTCTAAGTATGACATTTGCAGACTAGATTCATATACTTCCTGACATAAATAGTGAGGCCCTCTTGCTCTACTGCCACTCACAAAGTTTACTGTGGCAGAAGGTTATAGAACTCACCTGTCAGTTTCATTCACAGACTTTTCCCCAACTGCGCATGCCGTGTCCGTTCCCCCTGTAAAGCATTCGTGGCACATTTTGGGCATTGTTTACTGAGCGACTAGACTGGTCATGCTGCACTAACAGGGGTCGTGGCTTTCAGGGGAATCCATGAATGCTCACTTCTGCAGTGCTATTGCTGCTCACCTGGATCGCAGTGTGATTTTAGCATTATACATATAAACAGATTTATAGTATTTGTTCAAATTTAGAAATAGTTAGAATTTTTACTTTTTCATTTACATTTTAGTAATTGTATGTGCTTTTGTAATTTGTAATAGTTTTTTTTCATTTAGCTGTTATTATTAATTTTAATATTAAGTTTTAATTTTAGTAATTTTAATGTTTCAGTTACAATTTTTATTTCAATTAACATTGTTTATTTCATCTAATATTTATATTTTATTTTGTTAAATATAAATATTAAACCTATACATTTTTAATTCTAGATTGTTGTAGTAAAGCTATGTGCTTTCGTGATTTTATTAGTTTTTTTATATTTCTGTTTAACTTTATTTTATTTCAATTTTAGTTATAGTAATTTTAGTACGTCAACAGATTCAGATTTCAGTTTTCCATTTTATTACAGTTGTAGTAATTTTTCAAGATGGTTTTTCAGTTTCATATGCTATATATATATATATATATATATATATATATATATATATATATATATATATATATGCATTTGTGTGTGTGTGTATAATTTATAGTATTTTATATCTAAATTATTATATTTAAATTATATACATTATGGATTTACTAAATTAAAATTAAACTAAAATAAATGCTAAATAGAAATATTTACAAAAAAATAAAAGTTGAAAAATTTAAAAAAATAAATAAATTAAAAAAAGTTTTTCAGTTTACATTTAATTTTTAGTTAACATTTTTCATCTATAATTTGTATTTTATTTTATTCCAGTTAATAAAACAGTTTTTAATAGATTTAATTAACATTAAGAACCCTAGCTTCTTACCAGACTGCTTTGGGGTGACAAAATCTAGAAGATCTACTAAACCAAGTAATTGAGGACTTACCCCTGATTACTTGTTATCTATTGTAAGTGGATGGAGGAGTGTAGTATAATGCTTTGTCTCATTCCAAGGTTATTTGTTCAAATCACTATCTACACGCCTGTTATTTTGCATCATGAGTTGTTGATGTACTGGCCAGGCGTTACATTTTCAACACTGACAAACACTTGCCAAGACCCACGCAGTTGGGCTGATTTACGATGGTGGAGGGGAAGTCCACAGCCGAAGAAAGCGAAGTAATTACCTCAATGCTGTGACTAATTAGCACGGTAGCAATCTCTCTCCTCGTACACCCGAGGAGGGCCCTAGTCACTCCATCATGTCATCTGATAATTGTGTAATCTGTATTCAACACGGTATGCCGCTATAAACCTGCACCTTTGTGGGGAAAGCAAAACAGAGTGGGTGTTTATCTGACCCTCCTATTTGCTTCTGATTTAAGAGCTCACCCAAGGTCATAATGAATATGCAGTGGAAGAGTCTTTTGTCTGTGGGTGTGGAAGCCATTGTTAACTGCAGTCTGGAGAGTGTTCCATATTACCCACAATGCCTCTGTGGTGACAGCTTCATGCTATTATCAGGCCAGAAATGGACACACTTGAATGTTTATTGAAACTCAGGAAATGGCATTCAGTTAATTTCTCATTTGGGACACTTAAATACTGATATGGGGCTGATTGTAATGGCCATGAACTTTGAAATTTATATCTCTGTGTTGGTGTTTGTTAAGAGGCATGTGAGTGCACTGTCATATGAAATGGCCTTGCAGTTTCCACAAAGCTTATGAGCCACTAAAGTCTTATCTTAGTGAAGTATTTTTTAAATTTTTATAGATAGATAGAATTGTTGGTAATTTTAGGCTACCCTACAGTGAACTTGGTGGCTATAAGAAAGAAATCTGACCAGCTAATAGTAATAGTTTGTATTACAAAAAATATGTTTAAGTTTTATATGGGGTTGGCAAGAGCATTCTAATTAAATAATTTAAATGAATACCTTTATTCAGCAAGGATGCATTAAACTGATCAAAAATGACAAAAAAAAAGACAAAATTAAAAAACCAACCCAAAACAATCTTAGTCAATTAAATGCTTATTAACTCTTTCCCAGCCGAACATGGAACATTTCATGATTCATGAGACGCTGCTTCAAAATGTTCAGTGTTTCTGTGTTTTCACTGTTATACACTCGGGGCAATATAGGGAAGTTGTGGCCTAATGGTTAGAGTGTCGGACTCCCAATCGAAGGGTTGTGAGTTCGAGTCTCGGGCCGGATGGAATTGTGGGTGGGGGTAGTGCATGAACAGCTCTCTCTCCACCTTCAATACCACGACTTAGGTGCCCTTGAGCAAGGCATCGAACCCCCAACTGCTCCCCGGGCGCCGCAGCATAAATGGCTGCCCACTGCTCCGGGTGTGTGCTCACAGTGTGTGTGTGTGTGTTCACTGCTCTGTGTGTGTGCATTTCGGATGGGTTAAATGCAGAGCGCAAATTCTGAGTATGGGTCACCATACTTGGCTGAATGTCACTTTCACTTCACTTCACTTTTCATATACAGGTCCTTCTAAATAAATTAGCATATTGTGATAAAAGTTCATTATTTTCCATAATGTAATGATAAAAATTAAACTTTCATATATTTTAGATTCACTGCACACCAACTGAAATATTTCAGGTCTTTTATTGTTTTAATACTGATGATTTTGGCATACAGCTCATGAAAACCCAAAATTCCTATCTCAAAAAATTAGCACATCATGAAAAGGTTCTCTAAACGAGCTGTTAACCTAATCATCTGAATCAACTAATTAACTCTAAACACCTGCAAAAGATTCCTGAGGCTTTTAAAAACTCCCAGCCTGGTTCATTATTCAAAACCGCAATCATGGGTAAGACTGCCGACCTGACTGCTGTCCAGAAGGCCATCAATGACACCCTCAAGCGAGAGGGTAAGACACAGAAAGAAATTTCTGAACGAATAGGCTGTTCCCAGAGTGCTGTATCAAGGCACCTCAGCGGGAAGTCTGTGGGAAGAAAAAAGTGTGGCAAAAAACGATGCACAACGAGAAGAGGTGAACGGACCCTGCGGAAGATTGTGGAGAAGGACCGATTCCAGACCTTGGGGGACCTGCGGAAGCAGTGGACTGAGTCTGGAGTAGAAACGTCCAGAGCCACCGTGCACAGGCGTGTGCAGGATATTGGCTACAGAGAAGCAGCACTGGACTGTTGCTCAGTGGTCCAAAGTACTTTTTTCGGATGAAAGCAAATTTTGCATGTCATTCGGAAATCAAGGTGCCAGAGTCTGGAGGAATACTGGGGAAAAGGAAATGCCAAAATGCCTGAAGTCCATTGTCAAGAACCCACAGTCAGTGATGGTCTGGGGTGCCATGTCAGCTGCTGGTGTTGGTCCACTTTGTTTTATCAAGGGCAGGGTCAATGCAGCTAGCTATCAGGAGATTTTGGAGCACTTCATGCTTCCATCTGTTGAAAAGCTTTATGGAGATGAAGATATCGTTTTTTTTTATTTTTTATATAGCACGACCTGGCACCTGCTCACAGTGCCAAAACCACTGGTAAATGGTTTACTGCCCATGGTATTACTGTGCTCAATTGTTCTGCCAACTCTCCTGACCTGAACCCCATAGAGAATCTGTGGGATATTGTGAAGAGAAACACAAGACCCAACACTCTGGATGAGATTAAGGCCGCTATCGAAGCATCCTGGGCCTCCATAACACCTCAGCAGTGCCACAGGCTGATTGCCTCCATGCCACGCCGCACTGAAGCAGACATTTCTGCAAAAGGATTCCCGACCAAGTATTGAGTGCATAACTGAATATAATTATTTGAAGGTTGACTTTTTTTGTATTAAAAACACTTTTCTTTTATTGGTCGAAATATGCTAATTTTTTGAGATAGGAATTTTGGGTTTTCATGAGCTGTATGCCAAAATCATCAGTATTAAAACAATAAAAGACCTGAAATATTTCAGTTGGTGTGCAATGAATCTAAAATATATGAAAGTTTAATTTTTATCATTACATTATGGAAAATAATGAACTATATCACAATATGCTAATTTTTTGAGAAGGACCTGTATTTCAATTAGACCAGCTGAACTATAGAAACTATAGAAAAGGTGCCTGAGCAGATTTCTTCAATGCCACCGATTCACTCTTGCTGCAAATATCTCATAACATCAGCACATGTGCTATTGCATGTCCCATGGTTTTGGCGTGTTTGGTTTAATGTGGTGTGCTTCTTTCAACTGTCCAAATGATCAAACTGTGATTCACGACTCCCCGTAGCTTCACAAACTGAAAAGAAAACAAACAGATCTGGCAATGTGCAAATTAATGAACTGTACAAAAAGTGTGGAAAAGCAGAGTGTACATCTGGGAATGTTGACACCAGAAAAGTGATCAGATCACCAGACGCAACTCAGCAGACACTATAGCTACTTAAATACAGCTCCCAAATCCCCTTTACTGTTGTGAGGCCTTGTATAATGGATTTAATGAATAAAACATGGATGGGAGGGGGCTTAACTCTGTATATCAAACCCACTAATCCCTTGAAGAGCAAACATTAAAGCTTCTTTTTGCCATTGCTCGGCAGGATTGAATGCCTGCACGTCCCCTGAAAAGAAGTCTTATCTGTAAAAGTGCTACATTAAGCCAAGGTTATACGGATGCAGAGCTAGTCATTAAAAGGCACAGGAAGCGTGTTCCTTGCATTGGAGTAGCGTCTTAATTGCTGTCCGGAGGAAGGCCATAGCAGTGCAGCGTTGTGAATGGCAAACATGAGGAACTCAATAGCGCTCATGGGATAATGAGGACTGCGGTGTTATTACAGCCTTTGTCACAACTCTGACTGATCTGAAAACAGTGCTGCTCAGGAATATCTTAGCCAAAAATACATCAGGGACACCATGAGGGGGACACAACCATAAACATAAAGAGTTAATATTATTAGGAAACCATGTCTCATCAAAATCTGATCTGCTTGTGCTGAAACTTCAGCATGAAACTATGGAATGACTCTGCATTATTGCAAGCATACTGTAGCTGGTGGAAGTTACTTTTGGGACTGTAAGGACCAGTCTGTCCCTCTGTTTTCTCGGTTACAATGAAATGTACTTTCAATATTAATCAAAACTGTTTTTTTTTTTTAAACTTTTATTTGAAGGTGTCCTTGTTGCACGTTACATGTACTTACTATTATAATAACAATAAATTATGCAAAATTATATTAAAGTAACCCTTAGCCAAACCCTAATCGTTAATTAATAAACTCTCTACTTAAATGTATAATTACACTGTAACAAAGATATTTTGGTCCCACTTTATATTAGGTGGCCTTAACTACTATGTACTTACAGACAAGAATAACTACAATGTACTTATTGTGTTCATATTGTATTGTAATACACTTTTGCTGCTATTAAGGTGGGATAGGGGTAAGGTTAGGGAGAGGGTTGGAGGTATGGGTAAGTTTAAGGGTGGGTTAAGTGTAAAGTATGGGTCAACAGTGTAATTATAAATGTTATTACAGAAATTAAATACAGATGTAATTACATGTAGGTTTTTTTTTAAATATAAGTACAATGTAAAAACATGTATGTACACAATAAGTACATTGTACTAAATTATTAATTAAAATGTAAGTACATAGTAGTTAAGGCCACTTAATATAAAGTGGGTCCGATATTTTTAAATAAATTCTAACCCTTTTTTTGTTTTTTTTTAAAGATTTAATTATGAATGGATAAATGGAATTTAAAGGTATTTTAAGTAATTAAAATCAAAGAAATAAAAATAAATAATAATAATAAAAAAAAATTATTGTTCCTTTTATTGTAAATCAGTCACCATTAATGTAATTTTCAATACTGTTAATCAGCTTTTCTCTGACTATAATGGCATCTAATTTTAGTCAACAAAAAGACATTTAAATTGATCAGAGTACAAAATTACATTACATATTCAAACTTTGTATCTATTCATTTGAATATATATCAACATTTAACAAAAACATCAGTAATTTTGATGACAAATTGAAAAGCCTGTTCATACTAAGGATAAGTAAAGCAATAAACATTATAAGAATAATAGTAATAACAATAATAATATCGTTTTTAATGTAAAAGCAGAGTCCACATCACAATAATAATGATAACATGTCACAGTTGTGAAAGTGATTCTAACAATATTATTCCATATTTTTTTTCTTCATCCGATGAACAGTAAAACAAGCCTTAAAGTGGTCATATTTCTCTTTGGAGTGTTACAAGCTCTTGGTGCATGAAGAAGATCTGTAAAGTTGCACATTCTTTCTCAAAGTTGAGACTCTGCCACACCCTCCTAAAATGGCTCATTCAAACACGGCCCCATGTCTACGTTTAAGTATGTGGAAATATTGGCGTAATTCTGCCCAAATGTCCAATGACTCTGTTCCCCTTTCAGGCTTGAACTGATAGTAAAACTAAGGAAATTATTAACTGTCTTTACATCTTTTTTAAAAGATGAAGCACACAATTAAGGAAAGGGGCGTTACATTTCCAATGAGTGCTTGCAGTGTTCGGCCAATCACAATGCACTGGGTCAGTTGGCCAATCAGATCAGACTGCGCTTGTCGGAAGGAGGGCCTTTGTAGAAAACAACCGTTTGAGAGAGGCGGGGCATAGAGGACCTACAATAATGTACAGTATTTGAACAGATATTAGCATATTCTATTACACCAAATACACAAAATAATGATATTTAAAAAAGCATCATATGACCCCTTTGACACTGGGAATTACTGTTAAAAATTATGTTGTTGTGTTTGTTTGATACATTAGGATATGGACTTGAAAGAAAAATGTAATTCTTTGATCAGATACATAATATTCATATAACAACTCAGTTGTTGTTTTTTAAAACATGCTTTAAGGCAAAAATGTACTAGTAATCAGTTTTCAAAGTCAACCAGCTGACATCAGAAATGAAAGATGGATGATATTTAGACTGACAGCCTCATTATGCAGATTTCTTGAAAAAGGATACAGTCCCTTAAAGGACAAAGTCACCATGAGTTTGAAGATGTGTGTTCCAATCTGTCTCTGGGCACTTCTGACTACTGGCGCTGTGCTTGTAAACAGGACACTTAACCTCATCTGGTCTAGTGATGGCCTTTGAGTGCTGTTTTGTCAGTGATGACATAACCATATATTTAAAAAAATAAAAAACAAAAAATAAAACTAAGAAGCCTAATTGAGGCAGCTAGGGGGAGACCTGGACCTGGGGCTGGTCAGCCACAGGGGTTGGTTGAGACAGAGTTTGTTTCTGGGTCACAATAAGGCGCTGTCACATAATTGTAATATCTGAATGCATGCTCTCATATACTGAAATTCATAAATTATAAAATGTACAGGGAGATATTAGTCTGGTTTGTAGCAGGGGACAACCTTTAATACCTACAATGGCCATTAGAGGCAGTACAGGGTTGGTTCTGCTCACACACATTCTGTAATGTGTTTCCTCCATCTCTGTGCTGTATAACTGCAGCAGTGATGTGGTGTGATTGAAACCTCTTTGGAGTGAAAATGGTCCTTAAAATCCTTGCTAATAGAAGGCCAAAAGTGCAAAGAGGGTGAGCAGATGGAGGGCAGGTCCAGGTCTAAGGTTTTACTTGCAGCCAGAAACACGAAATCTGAAGCTGTTTAGCTTTGCTGCAAATATTTTGCCTCTGTGCTGACACATATATGGTACTTAATATATATTATTTCTAGTGCATTTCATTTTTTTTTTTTTTTTTATATGATGAGCTGTGATTGTGTTTTATATCAGTTAACCTTCAAGCCCCATGAAGCAAGCTAAAGGTCAGTCCACTACATATGTCAACACTTCTGAGAATTCTCATAAGAGATATTTAATACTTGAGCGTAAATTATTCAAATTCTGCCATATTAAAGTGCAAATGACTCAGCACCTGGAATTCAAACAAGACAGGGAAGTCACACAGTTTTTAATATATAAAAAAGTGAATCATTATAATTTAAAATGATTCAGTTATAATGCTAATAATATGCAGTGTATAAGGAGTCAAACGTGTCAATAAAGATGTACCGTTTTTTTTTTTACCGGGACGAAATTTCATTGTTGACAGTTAAAAAGATGAGCTGCATCGGTATATAATAGGGATGCACGATATTGGATTTTTGCCGATATCCGATATGCCGATATTTTTAAACTTATTTAAGCTGATACCGATATATTTTCTTTTGTTTGGAAACATTTTAACATTGGAATGGTATTTTAATGTGATAGGGCTGTGTTGGGAATCACTGGGCTATGATAAAGATTTGGTATGACTGTTTATGTAAATATAGGTTCATCTTGTTTCTCAGAATTTTCTTATTCATTCATTATTTCAGTCAAACAGTCAAATTTAACGTTTGAGCCCGGGGATGAGCGAGGAGAACTGAACTATGTGTGAAGTCAAACCATGTGTGAAGTGCAAACCATTTTTTGGAAAATTAGAATGGCATTTCACCAGATACACGGAGCTCTGCTCTCCGATCCCATTTGGTCATATTAGCAGCATTTGGCTCGGATGTTTACAGCAATACCAGCTGGAATCCTCACTGACAGTGTCTGTCCGCTTTTCAGATGCCTTCTTCACTTCGGGCTATGTTTCCAAGGTAACGGAGCTGAAGTGTGTACATCAGTGTTCCAAGCCCTTCAGTGTGGAATAACCGGCATTTCTGTGGGACAGCACAAATCGAGGAGAAGAATAAAGCAATTTATCACTGCTTAATAGAGTAATGTTCCCATTTACTAGCTTGCAGAAGAATCTGTGTCCCAGCAAATGTTTTCAGAGACTGAACAAACAAGTGCCATGATGCGTGATGGGATTTTTATTTTTTTCATTCTCGTCTGCTGTTGAGCAGAGGCCTGATATTTTGACAGGATTTTATGCAAATGATTTGTTTCCTTGCGCCCATGCAAATGTTGCTGTCCACAAGATCTGTTTGAGTATTGCTATCAAAATTTAGAAAATAAGCCAGTTCTGGTTTGTATTTCAACAACACAGATGCCTTGGGGTGTTTTATTTCTCATCCATCTCCATCTCTGTTGAAGTGATCTATTGATCCAAGTGTACAGCTGGGACACAATGCTGTTTGCACCTCATAGTTATCTCAAATACAACTTCTGAACTGGGATCACATTTTGAAATAAGTTTTTGAAAGAATTTTCTTATGGTCTCTAAAGCAACCAAGTCAGCTTATATTTGGTCAAGGCAGCAATATACAGTCAAAAAGTAATACTGTGAATATTAGTTAAAAATAACTCTTTCCTTTTTTAATATACTTTAAAATGTAATTATTCCAGCGAAGACATAGCTGTACTTTTATCAGTCATAATTTTATATATACATATATATATATATATATATATATATATGAGTTGTTTATTTGTTTTTATAAAATTAGTCTTCCCATTAGTGTGTGTGTGTGTGTGTGTGTGTGTGTGTGTATATATATATATATATATATATATATATATATACATAAATATATATATATATATACACACACACACACACACACACACTAATGGGAAGACTAATTTTATAAAAACAAATAAACAACTCATATATATATATATATATATATATATATATATATATATATATATATATATATATATATATATATATATATATATACATATATACATATAGCATTTATTTTAAAAAATGACTTCTTTGAGAATAATTATAATTCACTTATCATTAAAAGATTTTTAAAACTCATAGTATTTGAAGACTAGTCACATTCATCACCATGTTTGTCCTTATTTCCCCTCAGGATGGGCTAATGCTTCATAGACATGATGCTGATGTGCATTACAACTTTAATGAGATCTTAACATCTTATTTTCCCCTCATTCTTCATGGATTGTGCATCATCTCTTGACCTCATTGTGTGTGGCTCGATCTCTGCGAGTTACCCAACCCTACTGAGGCATCTTAAATGCCCTAATTCATAATTCATTTATGACATTGTTTGCTCATTAATAATGTAGAAACCTTGCGTTTCACTTATCTCATTCCTACAGTTCTGTGAACTCTTTTAGCATTCTGCACATTTATCAAGTATCCTCAGGATATTGGAAAACAAACAAGCATCTCTTAGCAGACTACATCTATATTTGGACTACACATATCTATGAGGAAATATATTTATTCAAAAATCATATGCTAGAGGAAATCATGAATGTTTCTAGAGTGTTATGTGGTGATATTGTCCTCTGCAGTGACAGTTTTTTTTTCTATATCTAAAATATGCTGCTACCTCACTTGCAGATCAGCTCGCTGGCCTCTAATCTTAGCAGAATGCTGTGTGTACTGCTGTTGACAGGCTGTCTGTGGTAGTACTTCTGCTTAAAATCTAATACACAGGCATTTAAAGACTAAACTGTGGTGAAGATAGTGGACAGAAGCCATGTACCTGCCTATTTCAAGATTTGAGAACTGGTTGAATGACAAAGTTCAGTTTTTTACCACTGTATTTTTGAAGTTTGAAATGTGGTAAGCTAGCATTTTGATGCTAGCACAATAATAACTTGGTAAAATATGAACTAATCACACTTTAAGATAATTAAGTAAATAAAAAATATAGATGTATTTACAGATGTATGACAAAAGGGTTGGTTTTAACTGCATTTTTATTGGGGGAGGGGCAGCTTTGGCCTAATTGTTAGAGACTTGGACTTGTAACCCGAAGGTCGTAGGTTCGAGTCTCGGTGCTGGCAGGAGTTGTAGGTGGGGGGGAGTGAATGACCAGCGCTCTCCTCCACCCTCAATACTCAAGGCTGAAGTGCCCTTGAGCAAGGCACTGAACCCCCAGTTGCTCCCCGGGCGCTGGATATATAGCTGCCCACTGCTCCTGGTGTGTGTTCACTTCTCACTGCTGTGTGTGTCCACTTGAATGGGTACCAATTCCGAGTATGGGTTTCCATATTTGGCAAATGTCACGACTTTCCCTTTTTAAGTTTGAAATGTGGCTAGGCTAGCATTTTGATATACAAAATGAAATATACAAATTTTCAACTAATTAATCACATTTTGGTGACTGAACTGCAAACATTTGGCCAAATATCAACAATTTAATAGTTTTCATATCGATAAGTAAGAATAGACCAATTTACAGTTGCTGGAAAAAATATGCAAACCCCTAAATTTATGTATGAGTTAGTCATGAAATACGATTGATTAAAATGCTCAGCCTCGGCAAGAATAGTGAAAGAGTACCTGCCTATTAGAACTAAGGTTTGGTTTGAACTAGTTTTGAAGTTTGAAACAAGTGGCTAAACTGTGTTCCTTAAAATGGTTAAAAGTGTTCCTGTGGCTCTCTGTGGTAGAGAGGTAATGGGTTCAATTCCCAGGGAATACACATACTGTTAAAAAAATGTGTAGCCTGAATGCACTCACTGTAAGTCGCTTTGGATAAATGCATAAATGTAAACAAATATAGTATATATTGATGTAAATAAGAATATAGTAATTTTACAGTTGCAGGGGAAAAGTATGTGAACCCTTAGATGTACTCAAATATCTGTAGAAATCATATATATGATCATATTGTCTACTAAGTCACATGTCTGCTTAAATAACACAAATTGTGTTCATGTTTTTATTGAACACACCTTTTTAAACATTCACGGTGCACAACAGAAAACCCTTGGCTTTAATAACCAGTTGACCTTCCTTTGGCAGGAATGACCTCGGTGCTTGTTTATACAGATACAGAATATAACCTGTGCTGCCCAGCAACCTCACATACATTCATAATCATCAGCTACCATTTTCTCTGTCAAGATAGGAGAATTGTACTATGAAAGTTTAAAAAGGAAAACTTTTCTGATGAATCTCTTTGAACCTTTGCCCAGGGGCTCATTCTAAGACATGAAAGAGAAAATGGCAATTTAATGAAAGCAACAACTCCTGAAAGCACCATCCATGGCAAGATCATTTGCCGCGGCCTTTAGAGATAACAACAGGAAGAGATGTTACTTTAACAGAATTAAGTGAAGGAGACCTTGGACCTGTTGTCTGCGGAAGATGTCACCTTAACTGCTATGGGAAATAAAGCCACGATGAAAGGCCAGAGTTGGTATGTCATCGCAAGCAAGAATGTCGCAACAATTCGTCAGTGGATTGCTTGCAGAGATAATTAAAACAGCTTTGCGTTTCTTACCTTCTTCTCCTGGAGGTCAAAATATCAAGGGCTCGTTTGCAAGGGAAGAAATGAAACAGTCAGAGTTTTGCACTGTTTCTTTGACTGTGCACTGTTATCTCGACCATTAACTGCTACCGGGGCACTCTGAGATCTCTGACTCATGTGTATAATACACTCCTGCCACTTTCATCTCCATCCAGTCTATTCTAATGGGAAAAGGCACTGTTTATCGTTTAAAATGTGGTCTAAACTACACCTTTAATCTGCAAAACTTGTATCTGCACTCTTAGAAATAATAAAAATGGTTTCTAAAGGAAGAAATTACATGAATGCATTTAAACTTAAAGCTTTACATCATTTTTGTTTTTCAGAAATGCTGGAACAACAACACGGACAACCAAACGTCCTTTGGGAAGCAGATCTGAATGAAGCCTGGAAGCAAATCGCATTTGGATTGGGTTTTGTTCGGGCTGAGGTAAAAACAACACCGTGTCATCAAGCACACTGCATCATGTCACATTTAATACAATTACAGCCCACTCAATGCGTTTCCTAATGCAATGTAAGACATCTCCCACACAAACTCCCGGCCACTGTTTATGAAACCTTATTGAATATAACTGCTATATGCATTATTAAAACAATCCTTCACCTTTGTGTTAATGAGAAGGTCATTTTGTGGTCCTGGAAAGACAACGGAAGTGCTTCGGAACTTTCTAAAAGCATGGTGCCGTGACCCGGGACTGGATCTGTGTAATTAGGCTGTGATTAGAGTAGACAGAGGGAAATTCAATTAAAGTGCATTAGCTCGGTGCTTCCTAGGGAGAGGGGCTCTCAGAAATGGCCTCCGTTCAGCTGCTCAAAGGCAATCTGGGGACAAAAGTGTGTGGGGTGCCCATCTGTGGGCAGAAGCGGCGACCTGCTCCACTGATCCACCCGTAGGGGGCTGGGGGGCGAGCGCGACCGTGACCATCCCTCTCCCTCTCTCTGCTGGCACATTGTGGTTTTGATTCCTGCCAAGCGTCCGGGATTAAACACACCCTGTGACCTTATCAACAATTGCAGCTTTTCCTAACTTCCTGGCTGCGTTTCCAACAGACTAAGCGAGAGTGGACCATGCAGTCGAATGGCCTCTAATGAGCGGCACGGTTAATATTTATTTAATAATGCTGTGAGCTTAATGATGGCTTGAAAAACACAAATAGTGACTCTATTGGAAGTCGACATGAATGGAAATGGCCGCCTAGTTAGTTAGTCATGCCTCTCAAATGAACAACGCTAATGACTCTCAAAGGTGCCTCACATACTGTCCACTTCCAGTGAGTCAGCTGCCATCTGTTCTAGAAGTCCGTTTTTTTTCCCTCTTTCTCTCATTCAAATTTTATGTCCTTTGAAGAAAACAAAACCGTTATCATAAAGACTTTTTGTGAGATTTTGGTTTAATATTATGTTGAGCATGCCAACCACCCACATAAACAGGTTCTTGAGATGATTTGAACACTTCAGGCTTTCAGTGACTGAAACATTGCATTTTCCTTTGCCAAAATGCAAAAATTATACCGTTTAGCAAGCCACCGAGCCAGTTTCCTTAAAAGTAAACTTTATCTATATACCCCTGAAGTGTGTATAATTATACCTTATCTAATATACATATATGCGCACTTTAGGGGTAGACTAGGAATATATGCTTACTTTTGAGGCTACTATGCCAGTCACGTGCTTTGAAACCCTAAGGATACGTTTTTTGCTCATTTTTTCCTCTAACAGTGGATCCAACATGTTCAACTACAGATATATAAGGAGCAGTATTTCTGAGATGATTGTTGTCTAAACATCTTCCAGAATTAACTTTTTACGACATCTGAAAATCATGAGTGAATGGAATCTTTTTGGCTATAAATATTTCTTAACACCCATGAAACATTTCATTTGTATACTTTTGGGGCTACATTTTAATAAATAATATTTTTTATCTTTTTTGTGACATACAATATTTCATTGGGTTTCAAAATTGTATATAACATTAGCCAATCTTTGTCTATATTATTATTATTATTAATAATAATTGTATTATTATTGTTATTATTATTATTATTATTATTATTATTATTACTTTCCATTATTATAATAGAATAAAAATACTCTATTTTGCAGCATTTTTGCTGTTCAGTATTATTAGCTCTTGCATATTTTTAACAGTCACTGTATCTTCAAATGATGAGACAGTCTCTCTATAATATTTAATGATAATAACTGAATAACCAAAATAATTGTATTATTAATTTTAGGACTAATATTATTATGTATTAATAATGTATAATTAATGTTTTTGCAAGAATTTTATTATCTAATAATGTATTATCCCTCTCATATTTGTGACAAGCAGCAGGTCATTGCATCACTTACAACATCATATTTAGGATGAGTCAGATATGTCTTTATTTCTCATAATTTTAAAGTAACATCTCAGTTTAATACAGAAATATTTCACATATGTGTACCATATGGAGTTTCGGAGACGTATTAACCTGTTAAGATTTTTTCCCCTTTTTTTCACAGTTAAATCAGGACAAGTCACAGAAATATGTTTTAAAATATGTTACGACACAGTTCACATTAATGCAAGTCAGTTATTTTTTTCTCATTTCGAACCTGGGCAAGATTTTAATTGGGACCCTGGTTAGGATGCTGCCTTTTTTTGTTATGGTTTTGTAACATGGTATTCCCCCCCCCCCCCACCCGACTGTATCTCTTTGAATTACTCAACCCCTCTACGGGACAGAGCCCTTAACTTTAGTGCCTGCATTTGTAATTCACTTCTAGCATTGTTTGGTCATTAATAATGTACAAGCGTCGTGTTCTGCTTATCTCTCTCCTGCAGCTCTGTCATCTCTCTTAGCATTCTTTTAGCAAGTATCCTCAGGATATTGCAGTTCAAGAGAGAAAAGAGAGCAACATCCATTCTTCTTTTTCCAGAGTACACATGTACTAAGAAACACAGTTATTTCTCATGCTTTTGAGGGTTCAGAGCGGTGTGGTGTCAGCTCCTTCTGCAGCGACTAGATGTTTTTGTTGTTTATATATCTAAAACGTGCTGTCAGCTCCCCTGCAGATCGGCCCACGGCCCCCTAACCTTAGCAGAATGCTCTGCCGCTGACTGCCTGTCTGTGATGGTTAATGTTTCCTGGTCTTCTGTTCACTTTGAGGCGTCCTGATTCCACAGTCTGTCATGGCATTGAGCCCATGCAGGGCAACACTTGCATTTTATATGTCTGCACACCCACATTTGCCTGTTCATCAAACGCAACCCACAGAAAGCAAACGGACCTCTCTGTGTACCGCTTAGCAGGTAGCACAAGAGGATTACATGTTAAAACATCAAATGAAGATTGTAGCGAACATGTTTTTATGCCTCTTGCCGCTTTATTTGGTTATAATCAAATTTCCATGCTTCTTCGTTGTGCGTTAGGTCTATGTGACAGTGGGCGAAACCGTCTGAATGTGATTGGATTGTTAAATGAGGTCATGTTGTTGGCCTGTGTGGGCGTTCGCAGCTCTGAACTAAAACACAATGTCCTTCTCAGTCTGTTTTCACAGCGAGGGCGAGAGAATTATAGAAACTAATGGAGCGTTTAATCGCAATCTGTCTCCGAGCACTTGTCATGTAGAGTATGTGGTTTTGAGCTTGTGCGCGAGTGCAGATGCGTGGATGTGTGTCGAGGGTATGCGAGCTGATTTCTGAGTTTTTATGAACTTGGGTGAGCTGTGTTAGATTATTCAGGCCAAGTACGGAGTATGATCTGATCAGACATCCAGGCAACACCTAGTCACAACAATATTTTTAGCAATATACCCACATAGCCAACTGTGTTTTTTTTTTTTTTTAGCTAGACAACAACAACAACGTACCTCAGGACCATGTAGTTTGCTAAGACTCATTATGTAGGCCGATGTTAAAACAAATGAATCCATTTGAAAATACAGACTTAAGTTCTCATCTCTACCCTAAAGTTAGAGAGCCTGAGGCCAAGTAATATCACAACGGACTTATTAGAGGTGTGGAAATAAATAGTCTATTTAGAAAAATCAGCTGCAAGCACAGACTGAGATAAAATACTGTGCTGGATTGAATTTAGACAGCTATTTTACAGCTAAGACTGCCTTAAAAAGTTTTACTAATATTATTAATTAATTATCATGGATAGTAGTAGAAATAGCACCGTAAGCGTCTATTTGAAGCACGTGTTAAGTGACAGCGGTATTCATACCTTCAAAACAAAATGTGGGTTTTAGAAATAAAGCAGTGCAGCTTTGATACAAGATTGTTCATAAACAGAATTTGATTTAGAAAGGTGTATTTTGAGGGTTTGTTTGGAATTGGCAGTCCGTGCAGTTGTAAGAGTGTTTGCTGTTGTTTGAGACGGTGTATTTTTTGTCTTTTCAGCAGCTCAAACTATTGATGTACCCAAAACAAAGTAAGAGACAGAAACTTAATGAAAACAGTTGGAAAGAACAGCTCCAGCACAGCCGGGCTGGTCTTGCCTGAAATATCTTTTGTGTTTGAGAAATGAATGTGCTTTGGCCAAGATTCCAATATTTGAGACATTTCGAGGCTTGTGTTGCACTTCTAATTAAGTTTGAATTTCAAACCTTATACACAATACTTTGATTTTAATAAGATCATCGCATAACAGAAAATTATGCAGGGAGATATAAAGAAACTATGACCTTCTATGAAAAGAACCCATGCATCGTAATGAGCTGCAAAAGATCAGGTTATTATTTCGCTGTGCGCAGTTCAGTATTACTCTCATTCATTAGACTAAATTGGTCAATATGATATTTAGAAGATGCAATGTATACACCTGCAGCATGAATTTTAACCTTGGTTTCCTCTGTCTAGATTTTATTTTTATATATATATTTGAACATTCTGCTAATGATAGTTACAAGGTACCATATAAAACAAACAGGCATCTTTCATTATGCCAGATGTCAGTTCTGTCAAGCTACTTGAGCTGTATGAATGGAAATACCCAGCTCATTAGTTAGTCGAGCCTCTGAAATGAACAAGGCTAATGACTATCAAAGGTGGTTGATACGGGGCCCATTTACAGTCAGTCTGTATAGTCTTCTTCAGAAATGTCATTTTCCTCTTTTTATTTCCTTTGAACAGAGACAAAGTGGGTGCTTTGATTACTTTTCTGACACATTTTCTGTTTTATAGCATGTGTGGTAATGTGTCGAATTAACACTTTTTCTTTTTTTTTTTTTTTGAGTATCTTAGTTGTTTAATGACTACAGCAAAGCCATTTTTGTTGTCAAAGACCTGGACACGGATTGAATGCAGAATATTGTTTTTTCCAAATCAATAACACCAAAACCATTAGCACCATACATTTTTTTTATAGCAAATTACATGGTAATTGCAGCTTATCCTTAAACCTTGGTATTGAAGTTTCACCATTGGCATGTTTGCCACTTTTTATTGACAGGACAGAGCCAAAAATGAAGGAGTGCTGAACGGGGTCAGAAAATATTTCCTTATCTCATTTCATTACTTCAAATATCTGCATTATTTTATGTTATTTGTATAATATGTAAAATATGCTGGCAGTTTAACTAATTGGGTCATTTTTTGACTTATGAAATAGTACGCATTGTCACTACTATTCAAGGCCGCATGTTCACCAATTTGGCAAATTGTTACAAATTTGTGTTTAATTAATAATAATAAAAAAAGATTTTTTTTTTCAGGATTTCATGATAATCATCTTCTGCTTCTTGTGAAAATCCCAATCTTTTAAACAGTAGTGCATGTTATTATTGTCCATGCAACATGTATTTGTATTTTGGACACATTTTGACACGAATGCAACAAGTCAAAGAGGGCTTGCATGGCTAGACTTGTTTGTGTAGTGAGATATGGCATTTAGTGACTGCCTATTTTTCTCTCATTCTCTTTTGTAATGTGTTTATCCCCTTTGCCTACTTTAAATATATTCAAACGCATGCTTAGTCATTCCAAAAGATAGTAGAGAGCTTGTCCGATCTGTTGAACAGCCGGTGTTGCTGAGACCTCCCTTGCCCACTTAACTGGATGCAATTAAACCAGCGCGGTATCTGGCCTAAAGCAATCTGTTTGCATAACAATGGACCACGGCAGATGATCTAGGTTATGAGGTGATAAGAAGAGAAACTCAAGCTTGTACCTGCGGGTCAGGAGCAGCTGGTGTGGACGGATGCCAGACTGGGCAGCTGGGTCACCGGGGATTCTGGGCAGAGTCCTACCGTCACTTTGTGTCACTTGGGGGGCCAAATGACCACTTCGTTAATGTAAGAACTCTGAAAGGTCATAATCACACACAGTTTTTCAGGTGCGTAGTGTACAAATGGACAAAGCACAATTTTGAGTGGGGACAAGTTAAAACGAGAGAGCCAATATAGATAAGTTGAGTGGAGGATGCACACATGATCAGACATATTGAGCCGTGGTGACATGAGTTCAAGTCTGGCTCAATACTAAATACTACAATTAAAAAACCACATGCGTTTAATACTGAAACTGTTCCTGTTTTTTTTTTTGCCTTTGTATATTATGCCTTTAATATTAATCAAACCGAGGTATTCAGTTCACCCAAAAATGAAAACTAAATAACTCTGGAAGAAGTGTTATTATGGACAATAGATTCATGTTTTGGCCAGAAGAGATGATTTTAAAATGTAAAATAAATTAAAAAAATTCTTAAAAATAGATAGCAAGTGAAGTAATGCTAAATTTCGCAGAATCTGTTCCACTGAAGAAACAAACTCATCTACATCTTGGATGACCTAAAGCAGAGTAAATTTCAGCAAAGATTGTCATAAAGTTTTTTTTTTTTTTTCACTTTTATTCATGGAGTTAATATGACTAAAAAGACAATTCATACCCCCAAATAGTCATTTGTAACTTGAATGTGTCCTTTTTTATTTCAAATATATTTCTATATTTATATTTATTTCAGATAATTTATTTAATCAAAATATGTTGTATTTTAAGGAATTAAATAGAGAACAGTGAGATTTCAGTGGTACTGACTGCTGTCATGGTTGCATCGATGCAACACTAGTTAAAACTGGGTTTATTTTTTGCAAGAATGTTACTTTTGCACCAAGAAAAGCTGTAGGTGTACATCCTACTTAAACCATGTTCACGATCTGATTTACTGGTTGCCGGAATCTCTTTCATTTCATATTTACTGTGAATGAATTCATATAAGTACTAGACTCACATATGCACACTATATGCCAGAAAGTTGCATGTGCCAAAGAGCTGTCATATCTGGTGTAACCACAAGCTCAATCAAAGTGGCCACAGGGGAGCACTTTCCATTCCCGTTGCTCCAATCTTATCACACCGATTAAATTAGGAGGTTAAAGAGGCCTGCTGATAGGCATTGACAGGCAGTCCACATGCTTATGACACAACCCTACAACACACATAATCATTCATGCTTAAACGGGATGTCGACTCCTACACAAACACCTGCCATATCTGAAACCCAAGCCAAGTAAGTTCTTCCTTCAGGAGATTTAAAGTCGCAAAGTGCGTTAAGTTTACCTGGAAATAGCGAAAAACTCCAGCTGTTCGCGGTACATGACTGAAACTCCACTGCAGATAATCAGAGACTGGAAAGACTTCCTCTGTGAGATACATCTGAAAAAAAAAAGGTTCTTTCACTTTAGTTTTGCAGTCAAACACTTTAAAGAGACAAAGCCTCAAGGAGAGATCTTCAGAGCAACTTTGACAACGTATAAAACACCTAATGATAAAAGCGTCTCATGATTTTTCTCACAATCTACAACATTGTCAAACAGAGTGGATGTGCAGATTTCAGGTGTGAACTCCCTCTGATGCATTAGCATGAGTCATCGTCTGTATTACTCGCAGCGAAGTGCTCAAGACTTCAGTTAAACTTCTGTTTCATCTCAGTAATGCTGTTACCCTCCGTGGCCTTTTTCCTAGTACCATCAGATTCGTCAGTGTATCACAGTTCCTTTTTCACATGCTGAGCCAATTAGGTGAAAAGGAGGACTATACTACTTTCTCTTTGGCCTGATCGGAATTGTAAAAAAAAAAGATTAAAATATTAGATTATGAAAAATGTGATATATATATATAATACACACACACACACATATATATATAACCTTGTATTTAATATGAGATTAAAAACGCTTGTGAGATGTACACACAATTCTGAGCAATAAACTCAGAATTGCTGTGTATGTATATATGTGTGTGTGTGTGTGTGTGTGTGTGTGAGAGAGAAAGAGAGAGTTGATGAAAAAATATTACTTTTTGGGTGACCTGTACAATAAATACTTTATCTCTGATATATTATTGTTTTGAGTTATTGTTGATATGCTTTAAAAAGAAAAGTATATATTCATTTGCATGCTAATATAACAGTGACTTTTTAATTGACATTGACTACTACAATGTTGGTTTCCAGAGGGTTTGATACACATCAGTCTTCCACAGGTGTCATTAATTCTTACAGCCAATATAGAGGCTGTTTTTCCTGACTCAGATGATTCTTGGACAGACAAGATTGCTTTTTAAAAAAAGCAATACACACAGCAACTACTTTTAAGGAAACTTGTGTTGTCTTCCCCATTCATGGTATATATTAGCAAATTAAACTGTAAATTATCTCACAGCATGAATTTAATTGCAGTATGTCTTAACATTTAGATTTTTATAATCTTTTCTTTTCCATTAGGGTTTGTAAATATATTGTTCTGTAAATATACATTTCTGAAATGTATATCAGTGCTGCAAAAGGCTGTGTACTATGATTGCTCCTTCTCAAGTGCTTTCTGGGTTGAATAATTTACATGGCACAATCTTGGAGCCGGCAAGCTGAATTTGATGTATGTGATGGGCAAACCCAAGGGCGGGATAATAGCATGCAGGAGAGGCAGAAGAAGTGGAGACAGAGAGAGATGAGTGAGTAACACCAGAGAGACAATACGCCTCTGTCTTTCTCACACATCATCCCTCACTGCTTATCTGCCAAGCGGGGGGACATGCCTTTTGGACAAGCTTTTGCCGGTTAAAAAATCTATCTGCCGAACTGTTTTGGCATCTCATACCCCTGGGATACATTACAATTAATAAGTAAGGATGTGAAGGAGATGTCCAATGACTGCTGTCAAACCTTGTCATGTGTGTATTCGCCCACAGCAATGGTAATAAGTTGTTCCCACAAAAAAAAAAAAATCATCAAACCTATTTGATGTGGTGTTCCATTTAACAGTTTATGTATATGTGTGTGTGTGTGTGTGTGTGTGTGTATATATATATATATATATATATATATATATATATATATATATATATATATATATATATATATATATATATGGCAAGCTATTCAGGAAATAATTATATTTATAATGTGAAGTCTGAATATGTAGAATGAAAGTCTGAATATATAAAACAAATATCTGAATATATTCTTTCATTCTATATATGTTATATATATATTCTATAGTATATATATATATATATATATATATATATATATATATATATATATATATATATATATATATATATTCAGACTTTAATCCCATATATTCAGACTTTCATTCCATACATTCAAACTTTCATTCTATATATATTCAGGCTTTCATTCAATATATATTCAGACATTCATTTTATATATTCAGACTCTTATTCAATATATTCAGACTTTTTATTCTATATATTCAGACTTTTTATTCTATATATTCAGACTTTTTATTCTATATATTCAGACTTCATATTATAAATATAATTATTTCCTGAATGGCTTGCTATATATAATATATATATATATATATACAAATGGGAGTATATATGGGAGGGTGGATGCTCGTTTCAAATATTTTATTTTGTTCTATTCTACTCTATTCTATGCTTATCATTGCTTAGTCTCCCATTTTTCTTAGGTGTACTAGAATGTCCATTTAATGTCACATAAAGCAAATAGTGGTTGCCTTTGCATGTCGGTCAGATGGTGACTTTTTGGTCTTTGTGGTCTAGACTCTATGGCATTAGTTAAAAATCAGGTTGCACAAAGCTATATGAATATAGACTTATTGATCAATGTGTGGTTGAGTTTATGGAGATGTGGGACTGAAATCAAAGCCAGTGGTTTCGGGTGTTACCTTCAGAAAGGTCTGACAGGATCAGCTCTGAGGGCTGAGCTGTCTGAAACATGATGAAACGGATGAAAGCTCTTCTGTGCTCCATACACATCTTAGCCAAGGAGAGGAAGGGTGTGAGATAATCTGTTTGTTCTCAAAGAAGGGAAAAAGCACCATCAATGACTTCAAAAGCATCATTTTACTCTTTGCGCTATTGCTGTGATCACATGACTCTGGGGAGAGACGGAGAGGTTGAGGAAGATGAAGGAGAATGTAGAATCTCCTCTCAAATGTCACATGAGGGAATGCGATCATCTGCATATTCTACTCGTTTGGCAGCAGGGATTCATCCATCCAAGAAAAACAAAATGTTCAAGACAGGCCACATTATGGAGCATTTGTTCAGTATACAAGATTCACGAGTTCACATCTACGTATATTAATACCGTAAGTTTATGCGTATTTGGCGTGCTGTCCGGGTGGAGGGCTCCGAGCTCGGGATGTGGCCCGAACCCAGAGTACTCCCCCCGGTTGTGGTAAGAGTAGATGGATCTATAAGTGAGGAGAAATGGGGTGGAGGAGGGATGCTGAAAACTGTCAATGAACAGAGATAGGTTCTGCTGTTATTTATACCTTGTCATGAGTTGATTACTGATTGGTCTCCACTTGTGTTAATCAGGTTAATGAACTGCGACTGTTCCTCCCGAACTTTGTTATAAAACAGCATTTCACGAGTTCACATCTACGTATATTAATACCGTAAGTTTATGCGTATTTGGCGTGCTGTCCGGGTGGAGGGCTCCGAGCTCGGGATGTGGCCCGAACCCAGAGTACTCCCCCCAAAAACAAGAGAGCAAAAGGACAGCCGCCAGACTACGAACCCCCCAAAACGCAGAGATTTGGCGGGCTGACGTTTTTAGAAGTATGGTCGTTTGACCAGGAGATCTCGCATTGCCTCTGGCAGAAGTAGAGGAGCAGGCAGGTCCTGTTGGTTAATAGTTGAGGAAGAAGCGGTTACGATGTCGGGAAGACGGGCTCCACCGTCTGCCTGCGAGGTGTAATGATATATTGACTAGATGCGTAATGTATCCGCTGGGAGGCTGAGGCTCGCTGGACGGACAGTGGAATGAATAAATATTTACTGCGTCCGCTGAGACACTGGTGCTCGCTGGACGGACAGTGGAAACGAATAAATATTTACTGCGTCCGCTGAGAGACTCATGCTCGCTGGACGGACAGTGGAAACGAACAAATATTTACTGCGTCCGCTGAGAGACTCATGCTCGCTGGACGGACAGTGGAAACGAATAAATATTTACTGCGTCCGCTGAGAGACTCGTGCTCGCTGGACGGACAGTGGAATGAATAAATATTTACTGCGTCCGTTGAGAGACTGGTGCTCGCTGGACGGACAGTGGAAACAAATAAATATTTACTGCGTCCGCTGAGAGACTCGTGCTCACTGGACAGACAGTGGAAACGAATAAATATTTACTGCGTCCGCTGAGAGACTCATGCTCACTGGACGGAAAGTGGAAACGGATGAATATTTACTGCGTCCGCTGAGAGACTAGTGCTCGCTGGACGGACAGTGGAAACGGATAAATATTTACTGCGTCCTCTGAGAGACTGGTGCTCGCTGGACGGACAGTGGAAACGGATAAATATACTAGTGCTCGCTGGACGGACAGTGGAACGGATAAATATTTACTGCGTCCGCTGAGAGACTGGTGCTCGTTGGACGGGCAGTGGAAACGGATAAATATACTAGTGCTCGCTGGACGGACAGTGGAACGGATAAATATTTACTGCGTCCGCTGAGAGACTGGTGCTCGCTGGACGGACAGTGGAAACGGATAAATATACTAGTGCTCGCTGGACGGACAGTGGAACGGATAAATATTTACTGCGTCCGCTGAGAGACTGGTGCTCGTTGGACGGGCAGTGGAAACGGATAAATATTTACTGCGTCCGCTGAGAGACTGGTGCTCGCTGGACGGGCAGTGGAAACGAATAAATATTTACTGCGTCCGCTGAGAGACTGGTGCTCGCTGGACGGACAGTGGAAACGGATAAATATTTACTGCGTCCGCTGAGAGACTGGTGCTCGCTGGACGGGCAGTGGAAACGAATAAATATTTACTGCGTCCGCTGAGAGACTGGTGCTCGCTGGACGGACAGTGGAAACGGATAAATATTTACTGCGTCCGCTGAGAGACTGGTGCTCGCTGGACGGACAGTGGAAACGGATAAATATTTACTGCGTCCGCTGAGAGACTGGTGCTCGCTGGACGGGCAGTGGAAACGAATAAATATTTACTGCGTCCGCTGAGAGACTGGTGCTCGCTGGACGGACAGTGGAAACGGATAAATATTTACTGCGTCCGCTGAGAGACTGGTGCTCGCTGGACGGGCAGTGGAAACGAATAAATATTTACTGCGTCCGCTGAGAGACTGGTGCTCGCTGGACGGACAGTGGAAACGGATAAATATTTACTGCGTCCGCTGAGAGACTGGTGCTCGCTGGACGGGCAGTGGAAACGAATAAATATTTACTGCGTCCGCTGAGAGACTCGTTCTCGCTGGACGGACAGTGGAAACGGATAAATATTTACTGCGTCCGCTGAGAGACTCGTGCTCACTGGACGGGCAGTGGAAACAAATAAATATTAACTGCGTCCGCTGAGAGACTGGTGCTCGCTGGACGGACAGTGGAAACAAATAAATATTTACTGCGTCCGTTGAGAGACTCGTGCTCGCTGGACGGACAGTGGAAACGGATAAATATTTACTGCGTCCTCTGAGAGACTGGTGCTCGCTGGACGGACAGTGGAAGCGGATAAATATTTACTGCGTCCGTTGAGAGACTGGTGCTCGCTGGACGGACAGTGGAAACAAATAAATATTTACTGCGTCCGCTGAGAGACTCGTGCTCGCTGGACGGGCAGTGGAAACAAATAAATATTTACTGCGTCCGCTGAGAGACTGGTGCTCGCTGGACGGACAGTGGAAACAAATAAATATTTACTGCGTCCGTTGAGAGACTGGTGCTCGCTGGACGGACAGTGGAAACGGATAAATATTTACTGCGTCCGCTGAGAGACTGGTGCTCGCTGGACGGGCAGTGGAAACGGATAAATATTTACTGCGTCCGCTGAGAGACTTTTAAATTAAAAATTTTTATTATGTTTGAAAACGGCGTATTGTGCAGAGGCTAATGCGACTGGGAATGTGGGGCATCAAAGCTGATCATAAACCCTTGTTGAAATTCACGTCGCTTATTGTGAAAACTGAACAGCTTATTTCAGTGAAATGGCTTAACATGATGACTTTTTTTTTTTTTTTTTTTTAATATATCTGGGGGAGGTACAGAAAAGGCTCCTGCGGGAGCAGACACTGCTGTGGCAGTGAGGAGATACAAAAGGGGCTCCTGCGGGAGCAGACACTGCTGCGGCAGTGAGGAGATACGAAAGGGGCTCCTGCGGGAGCAGACACTGCTGCGGCAATGGGGAGATATGGAAAAGGCTCCTGTGGAAGCAGCTCTGCATTTAACCCATCCAAGTGCACATACGGCAGTGAACGCGCACACACCGTGAACGCACGCCCGGAGCAGTGGGCAACCATTTATGCTGCGGTGCCCAGGGTGCAGCTGGGGGTTCGGTGCCCTGCTCCTAGGGTTAGGAGTCCACTCTCTAACCACTGGGCCCTGAGTTCCCCCTCCTTGACTGTGGGAAGAGTAGGCAGGTTAGTAACATTTTCAACCTTTGTTCATTTTCAACCAATGTGGAGGAAGTTTTTTACAGTATAAAATAAGAGGCAAAAAATTATTTTACTATTGTAAATATGAGTTTATGACAGCATTTATAATTAAACCACGGTAGCCATAAATTTACCGTTGTCTGAGACGTCGTGAAATGTTCTTTAGCATCATGACCATAGAATGTAGTTATGGCTCTGCAAGGTTTAGCATGGTTTCCAGAGATCTGGAGCTGATTCTGGGTAGCTCGGTGGTTTGTGACTGTTGTCTCGTGGCGCGCTGTCTTTTAAGCGGCCGTTCACCCATCACGTCTTTTTTTTTTTTTTTTTTTTTTTTTTTTTTTTTTTCTCTTCTCCTTCTCAGGCGCGTCTGCACCGCATCGAGTTGAAAACATCTCAACTTTCAGGATGCCGCAGCGCAAGAATATCAGACCTGAACCAGGAAGTTGGTCACCAGATCACAGGGTAACCAGTTAAATTGCATGGAGACACCGGAGAGCGCCTAGATGTTCCTCTGAGGTGCTCGCTCATCGCAGTTGTGCTGCCGTGGTACACCATATCGGTTTTGCAAAGGGAACAAAGAGACGTTTTATTTGTCCTCTGTTTAAAGTATTCTCATACTTTTAATAACAGTGGTCTCGGTTTGTGATAGAATGCAACTTCTTCATTCACTGTATGCCATTATGCGAGATGTAAACAGTGTGACGCGTCCACGCATTGCACGCGCGTCGACGTTTTTTTTTTTTTTTTTTTTTTTTTTTTTTTTTCACGTAAGCGATGATGTCAACGCGTCGTTGCAGCACTAATTAGTGGTGGAAATTATGATTCTTTCTAGAGATTCGTTCATTTTCGGTTCATTCAACAAAATGATTAGTTCAGAGATAATTTCTTCGTTTTACACAGAATATGCCAGCAGGTGGCAAAAGAGTGTATTATGTGTTATGTCTTACGTCAACGAACGCATTCACTTGTTACAAAAACTGATCTGGCTTTATTAAAATGTGTGTATAATCGCGTTCAATATATGAAGTCTAATTGAGTTGTTCAGATGAACAAAGCACAGGGTTTCTTGCCTATTTAGCATTTTAATTGTTTGGTCAGACAGTTTGTATATTACATATTCACATCCATAAATCGGGGATTAACCTTTCTTTTACGGTCTATGGATTAAACGTGGAGTTGCTAAATATCAAAACGAGCGTATGTGCACAGTACTGTACCAATAACTGCGCTTTGCATTTTCGAGATTGACATGCTAAAATAGCAGATTAACCCAGTTTACTCTAATTCATTTTGTTCGCGAACAAGATAAGCTATGTGCCAGTTCATTTAATTCACAAACGACATGTATCCGTTCATTCAGTTCGTTCACGAATGACAAGTGTGCCAGTTCAGTCATTTCACTCACGAACGATAAGATCTCTAGATCTAGTTCAGACTCATATGAAACTCGTTCATTGAAGGGCGTATTCGTTACTACATTCAACAAATCACATACTCTGTCACATCTCATACTCGAAGGCTATCGGCTCGATGTTGAGTAATTCTTTGACAGGATGAAACGGTTGTTACCCGGTTCACTGAGCTGCGCATGCGCTGCTTAAAGCGCCGCGCTGCTATGAAGGGAGGAACTTTACTGAACGAGAAATATGAGTCCGTGGATAACATGAACGATTTGTTCGCCTAAAAGATTCGTTGATTCGTTCAAAAGAACGATTCGTTTACGAACGACACATCACTAGCACTAATGGATACATCTGGAACACTGGTTTCACGTTGTAGTATAGACTGTGGAAACAGAGGCTTCTGAAAACTATGGGAATCATTATGCAATGAAAATCATTATGTCTGTAAAACATACCAACAGACATGATTATGGCAATAACGTTAATTGCAGTTATGTGCTATTCACTTACAAGCAGTTCTAACGATATTTACTTGCATGCTTTCATATTACGGTCCTAGAAAAACTCAGAATTTACTCACACTGCTGTCCTGCGGCAAAACAAGGGTATAATGATCACGCCAGTAGATGGTGAAATATGTCCCCAAGAAAATTGGTCCTGCCAGAATAATTGCATGAAACTTGTCTGTAAAACCTCAGTGAGGTTTAAACATGCACGGTAAGGCAGATGATATCTTTGAACATTTCAGTGTGGATGATGACTACCTCATGGCCTGATTTAACAAACTTTAAGCCTCCTTTCCACAGCACGCGACATTTGTACACGATTGTCGCATTTCTCCCTCTCGCGGCAGGCGTGCTTAACTTTCAAACTGGTCGTGCAGTAGCCCTAACTGTTACCTTGACATGTTCACCATGGTAAAGTTAATAATTTGAATGAATATAATGTATAATGTATGAATACATCGTCACAAATCAGATTACCCCCTAAATAAAAACAGTAGGTTTTATGGGGCTAATCACGTAAATAATGGTTTAATAATTATTTCTGCCATAATTATTATGAACCACCATTTTACATAAATGATGTTGAAGAATAATGTCAAGGTTAACAAAATATAGGTAATTCTGCCCTCGCACCGAAAGATCACATCCGGTCGGGCGTTTGCACACGGCCTGGTCGCAGAAGTTTAAATATTTGAACGCATCCGAGGCTCAATTTGGATCTGAATTTCCACATACATATGTGATCGGAACTTCACGCGGCTCTCGCACTACTTCTGGCCGCAAACCTGTATTTACCGTCTTCATCTGAAAATGTATTGATTTATGACGCAGGAGGCGGCCTCAAACTTCGCCTCGGCCGGAAAAAGCCGCGGTGAAAGGCTGAGCCGCTGCGGGAAGTGAAAGAGGCTTGCTGCAGTAAGAACTGAGGAGCGGGCTGGTTGAATGCCTGCTGGTGCTGCGATTCCAGCGCTCAAAGAGAGCCCGGTCTTGATCGGAGTCTATTGGCCACGACGTGTGGCTTGGCACGAAGAGCAGCTGTCGCGATGACGTTTGATGGTGCTCAACGGCCGTGTTTGATGATCATGGTCAGCAAAGTAGCATATCTGAAAAATCACCGGTATGGATCTCCTTGTTGGAAGGAAGATTTCGTCTGTGATAAGATGACAGACAGCGCGAACCGGGATGCTGAAAACTGTCAATGAACAGAGATAGGTTCTGCTGTTATTTATACCTTGTCATGAGTTGATTACTGATTGGTCTCCACTTGTGTTAATCAGGTTAATGAACTGCGACTGTTCCTCCCGAACTTTGTTATAAAACAGCATTCAATATTAATGTAATATCTCAAGAAGCCATCACAACAAATCGGGGTTGGAGTGAAACAAATATGTCAGGGTAACCGATTGGTGGGACAACTTTATTAAAGAAGAACTGTTTCAAATGAATAATTTATGTCCTGGAGCAGGTGAGCTACATTTAAATGCATGTAATTTTGTCATTGGGAATTTACTTGCAAAGAGCATCTTTATATTTCTTCAGCTTCTTTACAAAAACCGTTTTATATCAAACTGGCAGATCAAGGTTAACAATTCAGCTCTCTTCCATCTCACAGAATTCATGTTTTTTACTCCCTAATGGAATCTCTGCGCCCTTACTGCAATAACAAAGCACTTTTGCAACATAATTGAGATGTGATAATTAGCAGTTGAAAGATTTCTTTCCCTGGTTCGCTCGTTTCTTGGAAATTTGTTGATGGGTTGTAAGTACAAGTTCTGTCAGTAAGCAACTGTGGATTTTTTGCATTGCTACAAATTTTAACGAAATCCCATGTACAGTGTGCTGGCACCAACCTGATATTTTGAAATTACATTTAATAGTGGAGGCTGGCAGAAAGAGAAGTCAAGAATCCCAATCTGCTGCCAGGACCAGCGATAGTTTTGCAGGGCTGTATGTTCGGGATGCAACGGAAGAGTAGCGAGGGACTGGCTCGTAGTAATACATCTTGTGGTAATAAAAAAATTCTAATAAAGTGGGAGGTAAAACAGCTGAAACTTTGAAAAGGTCAGTAATCAAAAGTGTACAGATCACTTGCTGGTGAATCCCTGAGCAGGATGCGGTTTAATTAATGGAGCTTATCAGTGCTGGCTTTGTGCTGTAAGGCCATGAGCGGGGTTATCTCATGCACATTATCAGATGGCTGGAATGGGATGGACATCAAGTGTGTGGTTACAACAGTTGGGCTGCATCTCAAAATTTTACAATTATTATTTTATTCATGCATTTTACTCTATAAAAGCAAAATGACCATTGAATGATATGAATAATTTAACAGTTTGTCCCTATATTTCATTGAATTATTGTCATCAGTGTTAAAACTAGAATTTGGAAAGTACATTCAAAGTGCTGCCCAGATCAATGTTAATTAGAAGACAAAGCTGTATATATTTGTCATATTTTCTTACCATACTAGAAAAAGTTTATTTTGAAAGACAATGCAGTTTAGGTTCTTTTATGACATCTTAGAGAAAGTAATTTTTTATTAATAAAATCAAAAGTAGTTCTTTATAATTAGTAATATGGTCATTTCTAATAATTTATAATACTCATCAGCAGTGCTGGGTAGTAAATGTAAATATATATGTATCCAAAAACAATGTACTTGTAATTAGATTACTTTTTTTATGAATTACATGATTACATATTCTTCACACAATGGCAGCAATTTATGTATAATTTATTAATTTTCGCTTTTAAAGTTCCCTTTCTAAAAATCCTTCTGAGTCATCACATTTAGCTTTGAAAAGCTTAATGCGTTTTATGATGTTGATATCATAGAATGAAATATATTTTCTGTCTCTGCGCTTTTTTATAACAATGTGGTACAATTAATGGTATGAAACAAGTTAGATAAAAATTATATAAAATGTAGGCAGAATGATAAGTAACCAGAATTACTAGTTACTAACTGCAGTTTTGAATCATTTAATAATCATCAATGAATTACAATTTTTAAGTAATCTACCCAGCCTTGTTTATCAGGTTTTAAAGGTACAAAACAGAACCCACGATGACTCTTTCCTTTCCTTTCCTTTCCTTTCCTTTCCTTTCCTTTCCTTTTGCTTTCCTTTCTTCGTTGGTGCTTTTTCTTGTGTGGGTGAGCAGAAAGAGTGTATCTCCAGGTTTGCTGTGTCATCAGTCATTCTTCACTCCTCCTTTTAAGAAAATGCAGATAGTGGTGTTCCCCTCTCTACGTTGTCTTCCAGGTAATTGTCAGAGAGACAAGCTCTGCAGGAGGTGAAAGCTCAGGCCCTTAGATGCTACTTGAACTGTCAAACAAGACTAGCAGATACAGTTAGGTGCTTCATCCATTTTTAAATGCAATGACTGACTAAAAGGTTTAGGTGAGAATGCAATTGCTCACATGTGATGTATACAGGCAAAAATAGAAAGCTAGATGGGCGCTGAACTCATCAGGGACTTTGTATGTGAAACTCTTTGTTTAGCTAGGATATCTTGAGTATATTCAGAATGGAAGCTGTTAGGGTTGGCAGATATTCACACATTGTATTCTTATTGTTGTTTGTCTTGGCAGGGGTTGCAAGGTCTTACAGTTTAGGTACAAACGCCAATTGCTAATTCTTGCCCCATTAACATTAATAGTTCCATAGAGCGCAACAGCAAAATTGACTGAATAACTCGGCCGAGTAAATGATTCAATGACTCACTCATAAAGACGGTTAATAATTAAAAATTAAAATTTTATTTTTAATTAATTAATTTGGTGCAACACTACAAATGGTCAAAAAAGTCATAGAAAACCCATGAGGCATTTATGTGTAAATTTGGATAGTAAGATCTTTTTATATAGTTTTTGTTTATTTCTGATGTCAAAAAGTTGACTGATTGGCCAACTGACCCAGTGCATTGTGTTTGGCTGAACACCGCAAGCACTCGTAAATATAATGCCCCTTTCCATAATCGCGAGCTTCATCTTTCAAAATACATGTAATGACAGTTAATTATGTCCTTAGATTTACCATCAGTTCAAGTCCGAAAGGGGAACAGAGTTGTGTGTCAGACACCGTGATGAAGCATTTATATGTTTGCAGTACAAGGCACTGACGGTTAAGACAACTGTCTCCACTTTGTGACCCTGTCTCTCTCTCTCTCTATCTCTCTCACACACACACACACACACACACACACACACACACACACACACGCACACACACACACATGACATGCAAAACTCCACATTGAAACATTAAAATAGCAAATACTTAAACTTAAAACAAAACATACTTCCAGTAGCTGATTCAGAAGAACCAGATTGTCGTTGCAAAGTCAGAATTATCTCCTGTTTTTGCTTTCGCCTAGAAAGCTTTACAGATCTTCTTCATGCACAAACACTCCAAAGAGAAAGGATAATTTTAAATTGCATCATATGACCCCTTTAAGTTTTTATACTGATGAGAAGTTTTTCATAGTACATAAGGCTAATTTATTTGATTCCTTATGATATGACTCTTTATAAATAATTCAGTCATCAAATGTATATTTATTTTATCTTGGGCCTTATTGGCCATGACGATTCTAAGTATGGGTTTGTCCATCTCTTCTTTAATGCATTTACTTTGAAAACTAGACGTATTCTGTGTATTACAGATTCCAGAAAATTCAGAAGACTGTAAGTTCAGCTTCCCTTCTCGATTACTCGCTTAAATCCTTTCCTTCACCTCATCAAGAGGCGTATGAATAATAAATCATCTTTAAAATTTGATTCTGGAGTATTACGCTGAAGCACATTGAGAATCTTTTACCGGTTTGAACGTGAGTGGATTATCCAACTCTCTTCCATCATTTGTGCTATGAAAGAAGGCAGGAAAGCGGAACTTTACAGAGAAGATCAACAGGAAACAGAGCTTTACAGTCAAATGTCTGCTTATTTTAGAAACGGATAAGCTTCAAATTTAATTTTGAAGTATATTTATGCGCCATGCTAAGCTAGTGTAAAATTAGAGCCCTGGTTTAGCCTAAATAGGAAAGGAAGTGCAATTAAGGCAGTTTTTTATTGAATATGTCTACATTGATCAGTCCTACATGGCCTCTCGGCGAATACGTGAGATAACCTGGCCATAAATACAAACTCTTCGACCCAATGTGCGATAAAACATCTATATATAATATCAGGCAGGAGCTGAGAGAGTAAAAAAGGCTGCTGGGGATGGTGTGTACTGTCAGCATTCATTTGTGCAGCAGTATCCCTGCACTGGGCCGGCCCACACCTACAATCTCTTCACATGAATAAAAAATGACATTTCAATTTATCTTTGTTGTTACGTTCTGGCCCTTGCATACTGATTTTCTATGTTTCAGGGAAAATGAAGCGGTAGAAAAACAGAACAGAATCTGCCAGGGAACTCACAGTGCTTTCCTTGAATAAGAATCAAACGTTAATCTACCAGTCGGGAGGATATATTATTGCTTTTTTTTTCAGTTCCCATAGAAGGTGTTTGAGATGAGATTGGGTGAATGGTATGTTTTACCATGCATGAAAATGGAATACGTTGAAAGTTACGCACGCATTCTAGTGGAGGAAACGTCTGAACCGCTGTGAAATGCAGAAATGAAAACTATTACTTCCCTGGATTGGCTATTTGCATTCCTCTTGCTTTTTTTGAGGCTATTGAGCCAGTTCTGCTCTTTCATTTCCCCCTTCTTCAGAATGAATGGAATGTCCTTTTATCAAATAAATCAACCCTGCGGATTAAATTCTCTCTGGGGACTCTTGTGGTACGTGTCCTGCTGGTTATGAATTCCTGGCAAAGACACAGGTGTTCTTGACCCAACACTAGACCAACAGGATCTGCCCCTGCCAAGTCATTTGCATTTTTAAAAGAGACACATTAATCAATGCTTTGTGGCCCTGCGCTGGCACATTCATCTTCCTCCCCTAAACAACAAATAATGCACATCAGGATGAAAGTGCACACATATGACACATGTATACATAAAACCAACGCATTTGCATCCTATTAGCATAGTGAAATGATCCATTTGACACATTCATTCAATAGAATTTGGCTGGGGGTGGCCCATTATGCTTTCATTGTGGAGTTCAACAGATGGTTTTGTGTACAGGCATGCTTTGCAGCCTGTTAAGTGCTGAATGTTGTTAGCACATTGTGAAAAATACCTCACACATTCACTTTATACACCCAGCATTAATACACATACTGTACATTTTGATATCATATCTGTTTGTTAAACTTTATCACTGAACATTGGTGTTTTTTTTTGTTTTTTTGTTTTTTGTCTCAGGGCCAGAAAAGATGATTAGTTCTGTATAAGAGAAATTACTCTTAGAGTTATTTTGTAATATCATCAATATCATTTTTTAAACTTTGACCACTTTATAGTCGACAACAAAGTAAAATAAAAAAAAAATAAAAAAAAATAACAAAGAATTTATTTTTTACACATTTAAAGATATAAAGTCAGAACTGTGATACATACACTTCAGAAATTCAGAGAAGAAAAAGTCAGAATTGCTATATATAAACCAAGAATTCAGAAAAAAAATGTGTTATGCATATCTGACTTCATATTTTACAATCCTGACATTTTTTCTCAGAATTGCAAGATATACTGTACATGTAAAATTAGTAGGAACAAAATCTGAATCGTAAAATATAACGATTAAAATATTATACTATAAATAAAATACGAGATTATAATATAATTGTATAATTTTAAAAACATGATATTAAAAAAAACACCTGTGAGATGTACATATATGTAAATATATATATATATATTATATATATTAGAATTATATAAAAAAAATTGATTTCTCTCTCTCTCTCTCTCTCTCTCTCTTTCTTATAGTATAATATACTATAATTTTTTTAAAGGGATGTGTTTTAATGGTTGTATTTGCTAAAGTTAATATGGGGAACAAGATTTTTGGATTTTCTTGCCAGACTTATCCAAAATGCTTTTGCTGGGCATGTGGTGAGGTAATAGTTGTAGTTTAGAGTTGATCCATGCCCTAACATTATTGTGCCTTTGAGCAAGACACTTAATCCCATGTTTCCCTAGCAGGATTTTTACTGTAATAAGTGTGCAGTAAATTGCTTTTGGATAAAAATGTCTGCTATGTAACTTTTTATTGTTTGATAGCCTGGTTTGATAAAAGAATAAAGAATGATGGGACAAGCAGAAATATAGTAGAACGGTTGAAGAGCAATACAAAGTTTATTATAACCAGCACATGTGAGTACTTCAGTCATTGTAACTTATCATTCCCAGATCTTGAAATGCGCCCTTGAGCGATTTGATCCTTCTCAAGGAGCATAAACATTTATTTCTTCTGTGGTTTTCATCCAGTTTCCTTCCAAAGTGGATCCAGTACAGTGTCATTCATTGACTTGCTCTGTCAGTAGTTTTCTTGCTGGTGCATAAGGAACCTGATGCAATTACTAAGCCATGTTAAATTAAGCACTGCATTTGTGCAATCAATCACCAGCCAGAGGGCACCTCTCAAGAATTCATTAAAATACGCAAACAATCGTTTAAACATGGCCGCAGCTTATCTGCTGTCTTTCACACTAACATTAGATGTCTGCATTCAAAGGAGCCTGAATGACAGAACTAAAACACTCAGGGATGCGTTAGAGAGGACACACACAGCTTCTGCTGTACTCTGCTTCCCATCATATTGTCTGGATTTGCATATATATGTATGTCACATTAGACGTTGAATCATTTAGAAACTAGGAGAATTTAATCCCTATGAGAGGATGAATAATATGAAGAGTTTGGTTCCAAAACGCTATAAATCCGTTTGATTAATTTGTGTAAAAATGCGTTTTCTTTACCAGGAAAGTGGCTAGATGAAAACCACTATTTTCTGTTTCAAACTTTCACATAGCATCTTTAGGTTATAATAACATTAAAATTTCAAATCCAGATTTTGATTTTCAAAGATTTTTTTTTATAAACCCCCCCCCCAATACAATTCATCCATGGTAATCCATTGTTTTTTTTTGTTTTGTTTTTTTCAAAATGCAAAAAAAAAATCCATTGAATCAATATGAAAGTTATTAAAAAGAAGTTATGAAAGTGATATAGCTTAGCTTGTCAGTGATTTACGGCTCTGTGTATTAAATGCATCTGAATCATTTCCATCTGAGAGCACATGGAGATTTACTGGTACTATTAATCGAAGAACCGGCTTTAATGATGAGACATCATGACAATCACATGCGATTTATTGTGCAGCCCTAGTTTGTTGATCAAAAAGTACAAAGTAGATAATGAAAACTAGGATGTCGGGTGTATTCAAAGCGCCGCCGTTACTGTAGAGTCGTGGTTGAGCGGATATATTGCATTCTGCAAAAAGGGGGTGATGGGAGTTTGTAACGGTTTTAGAAAAAAAGGGAGAAAATATCACAGAATAACTCACGAATATCGCATTTTGCGTAAAATTAACAATTTACTTTTCAAAACTGACCAGAAACAATACTGATACTGAAAAAAGAAAAAAGGAAAGGTGTTTGTCGCGTTTTGAACCAAACTCTTATTGTATTTTCTAGATAAAGTGTTCTAAGTTTTCATTATTATTACAATAATTGTTAATACTTATTTCTTCCACTTTTTTGAGTGTAGTAGAAAATGGAATAACAAAAGGTATTATGAAACCAATGTCGATCTTATAACATTTTTCATTGCATTAATCAAGAATGTGAAAATATTCAATTAATAACATAAAAAATATATATTTTCTTCCCTTAATAGGAATCTCAATGATAATTTTAGGTAATTCTGTTTTGTGCGACTCTTTTATCTGCAAATGTTCTCAAATGTTCATAGCGGCTCACTGTAGTGTGCTGCAATACATTATGGCCAATATATTGTAGATTTCGTAAATTTTCTGTCAGCGTTGAAGTGTTTAACTGAAGAATGTAGACATGTATATTTCTTCTGTGGAGCATGAGAGCTTGCAGAAACGGTAAATAATGCCATTTTATGTGCGTAACACATTCCCAGCTGACATCTGTGAACAAAGTACTTTATTATCTCAGACCCCTGCAGAACCGGAATGCATCACTCCTTTGTGCAGAGCAGAACTCCTTTCCTATGTAATTCCGAATACAATACAACACAACACAACAGAGGCAGTTAATTGGTCTAAAAATAAACCATTGAGGTAAAGACTGTGTAGATACGCACTGTATATCAGAATCACTTTTGGTACCTTTTGACCTCTGTGATGTCGAAAAAATTATTATGCATGTATTGTTACTAAAGAGAAAAGATACTTTTATAATAGTGCCCTGGTCAAGCTCAGTCAGTTTAATTAGCTTGATTATTTTTATCATTCAAATAAGTAAGAAAAGATTAATTGCTAAGGAGAATTATGGGTAATCAGCATCTCATTTGACCTCTCAGACAGCTCTTACACCCCAACAAGGTCCAGTTCATTAAAAATGATCTCTAGTGGTTCAGTAGATCTTGATTAAAACCACATTATTGAATTATCAGACTATATTCATAGCATTGACTAAATACTTTTATAATCAGAGCTTTGACCTTTATATTGCTTTAAAATTACAGGTGTAATTTGTGAGTATGAAACATTGTGGAGACATTAAAACATGCATGCTGTTAGTTGATGCATGTTGTGAAGCAATGCATTATGGGTGCTTTATCTACTGATAGAGGGATATAAACACACCCACATTAATGTGAGCTGCATTAAGTGTCATCTGACTAATGAGTTTTTAAAGATCCACTCATTTTTTCCTCAGTATTTAATTTGTTTATTTATTTTTTTAAATAATGAATAAAACTTTTGAAAAATGTTTACACTTGTGTTTGTTCACAGCTCATCTCAGCCTCAGACGTCACACCCACGGACCGTTGGCTGAACGTCTGATGCATCAGGCACACAAAAGTGAGTTTCGAAGTTGTCATCGGATTGGTCGAATTATACAGGATTTCTGGGAGACGTGTGTGTCGCATTCTTTAACGTTCTGCCAGGAAACAAAGATGCCGTAACACCCTCACGAAAGAAGAAAACCATAATGTTTACAACTGTGACGATGAGCGCTTATCAGGATCAACTACTGGATATTCAAAAATATGTGAAATATTTAACGTTTGCAGCATAGCATTTAAAATACGTCTGAGAGTCTTACACACCGATCTGTTATCGTGGCAACATTTCCAGGCCCCGAAACGTGACGATGAATGAGGCTAACTGTGATTGGTTGTTTGACATGTCGCTCAAATGGGCTCATGGGTGGGCCTTGGCCATTGAAAGCTGCCATGGATTCTGGACCTTCAGTCTGAAGTGCTGACAGGTTAGATCACATGATCTGAATTACTGCTCATTATATCAGCTCATCCATGTTTCCGTTATGGCATAGTAAAAGTAAAACAGGTAATCGCAATTCAGACTTTATTTTTATGCTGAGCTGGAAACAGGCTTCCATAAAGAAATCGGTATAAACTCACAATTCTGAAAATTTAAAGATATACTATAAACTCCTACTTAAATTTTCTGCATTTACAAAAAAATAATTCCCCTGCCATGGAATAAGAAATAAAAAAAGGTAGTTGTGACTTTTTATCTCATAATTCTTTCTTTTTTAATCGTGCAATTTTAATGTTATATCTCACAATTCTGACTTTTTTTCTCAGAATTGTGGATTTATATCTTGCAATTCTTGTCAGAATTGTATGATTTAAAAAAAAAATGTAATTACAGTTTTTAATTTCAAAATTATTACCATATTCATCTTGTAATTCTGACTTTATATCTCAAAATTCTGAATTCTTTTATCCCATGGTGGATAAAACAAACAAACAAACAAAAAAAATACATAATAATAAAACAAATAATAATCAAGGCAACATAAACACAACAAACAAACAAAAATACTAGGTGGACCATTTCCATTTCTGTCCCTCTAACATCCAGACATAACAGCCATCCTTTCAAGTAGACACTCACTCTATTTGTGTATAATAGACAAGTGGTAATACAACGATGAGTTGAGATTTCTGACACACATCATTGTGTGAGATAAAGTGGTCTTCTCATAGCAGCATCTTCACTGTAGTACATACTTGTAGGGCTAATTTTAGACACCTCTGTTGTTGTTTTCTGCTCACAGCAGGTGTGTTTCTGTCAAGCTTTTTCCATCTTGTTTATTGGAAAGTCTAATCCCCCGCAAGTCATTGAAATTACCTGCCTCAGGTTGCAAAAGTGAATAATTGAGCTGGGATTATACGGGCAAGCGGGTAAAGCAGCCTCGACTTCGCTAAACTTCTCACAGTTGAGAGATGAGGGGCTTTTACCTCTGTCCTGGCCTTCCGTCTCCGAGGCAGAGAGGCACATTTAATCAACACAAACACAGCAATAGCAACTTCAGGGGCTACTTGTAGCACTAAGTGTTTGCATGTTCAACTCAGTTTAGTGATTAAAGAGCTCACTGAGAGCACATGCCTCTTTCTCTCCCAGTGGCCACACTGTGATTTTGTTTTGATGAAAGAGCGAATTCATTTTAGGAAAGCAAAGGCAGTCTACTTCTCTTAGGATTTAGGCTTAAAGTAATGGCAAAATGCTTAGAAGATACTCTGTATGCCTTTTGGAAAACTTGTTTTATGTGTTGCACTTATAATGTGCTTCATAGCATCTCAGCTGCTCACTGATGGATCCTCTGCAGTTAATGAGTGCCGTCGGAATGAGAATTCAAACAGCTGATAATAACCCAATAATGCACACAACACTTATAAAGTGTTTGTTTGTAATTAAGAAATCTTCCATTAAGGTGTTTTAATCAGTCTGAATCAGGAGAGAAATGTCAAAGAATATAGAAATACAAAGACGGTTCACTCCTATCCACCTTATTTTTCAAAGCGGAAGTAAGCGTTTTCTAAGAAAGCGTTTTCTGTCAGTGTGCGAGACGCTGTAGGGAAAAAACGAGAAGAAATACAAAGTGCAGTAAACAGCAAAACTATTTGCACTACAAACCAGTGTGTTCATAATATAATATTAAGATAATACATTAAAATAATATGGTAATAAATACCAGTGTGAAATATCAAGCCGCAAAATGAGCTGCTTTGTACAGCTAAAAATAGCTGGAAGCAGATGACACCGGAAGCCAGACACATTAAATTTACATATGGCCGCTCCCGCTCTTACGGGAAAATAAATGGTGGGGTGCATTTCAAGTGGAATTGAGCATCCCTATGCTACTCCCTTCGAAGGGCAGAGCACTTGAAGCGTGTTCTTTGAAGGGTGTAGGGCATTGCTGTCTTGTATAAGCGTTTGGAACTCCATTGGCGAAGGGAATGACTGACCAAATGTTACCTTGACAATGCTCCATCAGTTGTTGCAAATAAATATTTCTTCTTATTATTTTTCTTTTATTCAAATATTGTCTAATTGTCTTATTTACTATTAAACGTTTTCAAACAAAAATTGCTTACACTATTGTCTTAAATCATATTTCTATCACTGAAAAAAAAACTCGTCTTACATTAAAATAGACAAATTTCATTAGCCTATTCTATTTATGTTTGTAAGTGAACTCAAAATCAACCCCAAATTTAATTTTAAAAGCATCACAAGATCTCCTAACCAAAGATCACATGATCACAAATGGAAATCACTCCCATTGCAGTTTCCCTTCGCTAACAGACTCTGGAAGGGCCCTTCGTTAATGGACTTTCTGTGTTCACTTTCATTTGGAACATCCCTACAAGTGGCATCAAAAAAGGATTATTATGGATTATGGATTGTTGTTTTGCCCAAAACAAACAAACAAACAAACAAACAAAAAACAACATGTGCAAACATGCAGCTGTTCACAAGACTTGTTGGCTGACTGTAGTCATGTGTATCACTTGTAGATTATTGTGATGTTTTTATCAGCTGTTTGGACTTTTATTCTGACGGCACCCATTCACTGCAGAGGATTCATTGTTGAGCAAGTCATGCTACATTTCTCCAAATATGCTCTGTTTCAAAACAAAGCCATTTACTTTTTAGATTGCCCGATTGTAATTTCTGAGTGAACTATATATTTCTGTAGACATATTTGTCCATATAATTTTTTTTTATATTATTTAGCTTGCAATTATGAACACCTTTGTCTCATATAATGTATAAAACTTTACAAGAAATACTTACAAGAAATCACCTTATCAAACAGCAAAAGGCACTCGTTTTTCATGCATGACCCAGATAGCTGATGCATAGACAGTCTGATTTGTTTGCACTTGCTTAATTCACTAGTTTACATATGGTGCTGAATACTGATGCCAGTTTTTAATAGATCAGTGAGAAATCAGCAGGCTGGCAAAGACATTCACATTAATGGCTTGCATAAAAGCTGCACTTTCAAAGCAGTGATTCTTGGTTGGCCACCAGTGAAGCTCTTTTATGAAATCACATTCACACTTCCTTTAGGGAATAATGGTAGAAATTCATTAACATCATGAACATTTAAACTAGGAACATAAAACAACTGCAGTACTTTCACAGATGGATGTTTAGCAAAAACAGTGAAGATACTCTGTGGAAACCGCAGTTATTAGTAGCATTGCCCCTTGTAGCTAGGTCCCAAACTTTCCCTAATATTCAGTTGTTTTGTCACTGCGTTGATTATTTGTAATATTTATTTGTCACCTTGTACTTGAGTCTACCTTGTAGTTGACTTTCAAATGTAGTGATGTTTATTATTCATAAGGTTTCTGTAAAAGAAAGATGCATTACCATAGCAAAGATGTTTCTTCAGACGCACAACCCTCTGTTAACATGCCGTCAAACAACTACTAAAAAGTCCTTGGAATATCTGTCATGTGTGTGACGGTGGGGAACTGATGTCTGATAGTCAAAGGACTTCAGCATGTTTGAATTTCTCTGTTTATGCATCCTGTTGTTTCTACTCAATTAATCTTTCTTTGTGCTGTTTTATGTTCGAGGACGTCCTTACGCTAATAGCATCCACTTACGAACTCTCGACAGGTCATACATCAGATCTAATGTGATATAACCTCATAAATATTCTGTGAAATAAATGGATATTTCCTGTTTTCTGAAGTGACATTTTGGTCCATTGACCAAAATGTCTTGCTTTTCTTTTCCCAGCATGCTGAAGTGTGAGTTAGCATGAGTGCGGTGCGGTTGAAGTTGGCAGGCTGTTTGGCATTTGGCCTGACAGCAGGTGTACGTCAGCGCTTTAGGTTTTTGGGGAGTTTCTCAGCACTTACACGCTCACACCGCCTAAAGCTCGGCTAGTCTGTGTCACCTGTCGCTGTTCACCTTCATGAGAAATTTGCGGTATGCTAGCTGTCCTTTTCAAAAAACTGCCTTAGAAAAGGTCACAAAATTGTGTAAAAACCGACAGTTAGACTGTCTGAGGACTCGAGATCGAAGGGTTTATGATGCTGAACGTAAAACTTATGCCTATCAGCAAATTTCAACACTATTCAGTTGTGTTAGCTAGAAGAGACAAATGTATAAAACTACAGAACAAGTCTTAAGCTATAATGCAGCTTGTTGTGGAGAGTTTTGCTTTTATTTTTGAATATCTCAATACTCAATACTTTTGTCATTTCATCTGAATATCAACATTTGTGGAATTTAGGGATTTGTGGACACTGCAGTGTTTTAGATTTGTGTAGAAAAAAGGATTTTATGTTTTTTTTATTTTTTTTTATAAAAAGAAAAAATAAGCCCCCCAAGTTGCATATTTTATATGTATTGTAAATAATGGGGATATCTATTTATCTATTTATCTAGCTATCTGCATATTGTTTTGTATTTTATCGTTCATTATTCATAGTTTCTAACCAAGGACATTTTTATTTATCATCATATGATGCCTTTATTTTTGCTTTTATAATTTCCTTTCCTATTCTTAAGAAAATTATCCCATATATTAAGTTTATTATAGGCATTAAAATTTAACACACTCTCATAAAATCACATGCTAATTATACACCAACATGATGACCCAATCTATAATGCTTTCTCATATCAACAGCCAAAAACTCATCAGCTTGACTATCCTGACACATCAAGGGATGGTTCATTGATATTTTGAGCATCATTATGAAAGATAATTTGTTTCCTAAAATCCTCTATGACAGGCGATTACATCCTGTTGATTTCCTTGACAAGCCGGTGTATAAATATGATGTATTACCTTAGTAAATGTCCTTATTTTACTCCAGATGACATTCTTCAGGTGGTAAAAGTGAGCATCAAAATGTATATGTGGCTTAAAATAATTAAAATCTTTTGATTCATGTCAAGCTGGATCTCCAAGCACATCCTAAGCTAAAAGAAAGGTTGCATGTATCTCAGTTGCACAACATGTCGAGCCATGAATGAACACTAAAAGGATTTATGTGCAAGGAGCAGTCGGGTTTGTTCCACCTGAAGAGTACAGAGTCTCGCAGGTCCCCTGGGCACCTGAATGCACATGGGAGAGGAAATGCTGGCATTGTTTTGTGTGGAGGTGGAAAGCTTGAGTGTCTGATAACCAATGACCTTGAAGTGCCTTTCTGTAAGTAGATTGTGCCCATTTAGTCACTAGAGAAAAACATTCGGGTTAGTTTTCTTGCTCTAACTCAAGGACAAAGACACCAGTGAAGAAGATTCTTGTGAATGATATGTATATGTATATGCAGCATAGTTTTGATTCTCATTTTGATTAAAGTTGATTAGATTCATTTTTTTTGTGTGTATTTAAGTTACTTTGTCCATTTTACAAACAAAAAATTAAAAATTACTTTACTTCATGTTGATATATATATTTTTTTAATATATCGATATAGCTCATGGCCATATGGCTCAAGTTTAAAACAAGTCTATAATCTAAACAATAGTACGAATACATTACCGAAAACGAGTAACGCAGATTACGTTGCTAACAGTTTTCATCTAGTGAGCTGTAATTAGTAAAGGACTGAAAATTGTGAGCGATCCACTCAGCTTTACTTGCATCTACTTAGTTCGGTATCTCCATTTAGTTTTACAGGGACATTTACACGTAACATTTTCAATTAAAAATGTAAGACTTTTTGACCATTCATTTAAATGACAGTGCTATTTTAGTAGTCTGCAAATGCTAACTTTTGAAAATGGGTTTCTAAGTGTAAGCTTTTGAAAACAATATCGTTATTGTCTCTACAAAAACGAGTATGTGAAAACATTGATGTCATGCGTATGTGTATTACGTGTTCATTCTATAGAAATGCATATGTGCGCAGATAAACAGTGACATCGCCAACTACTGGACTGACATGCTATTACAGCGTTTTTAGTAGTTTTCGAAGATCATTTTGAAAAGGGATTGTTTTGACAACATTGTTGTCTGTTTGTGAAACTTTTCAAAAACGCAAAGGGAAAACTTGACTGTTTTGTAGTACAATTATTGTCGTTTAAACACACCTTAAGTTTTTCTCTGTGTATGGAGACCAGCGAGAATCTGGAATAGAGTTTAAGATGGACTATTGGTAAAGCACGTCTAGAGGACAATGATGTTTGCCTATCCACCTGGAGGCCCAAGTCAATATTGAGGTGTTTAACATATTAATAGGAATTTAATCTGATAGTGCTATCGTTAACAAAACTCTCCACAGTGACCTGTAAAGATAAATAAGCAAACAAATAGAAAATGTAATTGGAAGAGATTTAATAAATAAATACTAGGGTTTTTCCAAGGGTGTCAGTTGTGTGAAAGGCCTTACATATGCCATACATATAAAAAAATATATAAAATAAATAAACAAATAAATAAAAAAAAACAAAAGAAGGATTTGTTTAAATGGAAATGCCTCAGTTTAAATATATAGCTCATGGATGAATGATGATTTTCTTTTGCATACTCTACTGCCCTACTGCCTTTCATTTATATAGTCACAGACATCTACTGTCATTTTCATTGCATCAATCAATATAAATGTAAACATTGAATTAGTTCATTGGACATGTCCTTTAATTCTGTGAGGAAAAAATGCAAAGCTAGTAAACACTGATTGAGTAAATGCACAATTATTTAGCTGGGATTTCATTCTGATCTGTAATTATAGGGTAAACATATCATTTGTTCAGTCAAGAACCAATTAAACACATAATGGTTAATCAGAACTGGCTTCTCTCTCTGAGAACCCAGATAAACTATATTTCATAACATTTGCTTTTGTTTATAAAGGCATAGAATCATTCGTAGGGTGTAAATATATAAAGAAAATGAGACTTTGCACTGAGCTGATTAGAACGTATAGCTGTTGGGTCTGCTTAATCAGAGCCATTGTTGCCCGGAAATAAACTGATTAAGTTCTACATTTAATTTCAAAGAGCATAGCTTAAATCACATTTACACAGCCACTTATGAAAAAAAAAAAAGAAATAAAAAACTATATATATATATATATATATATATGTGTGTTTTTTATTATTATTATTTTTATTTTTTTTATACATAAGTGGCTGTGTAAATGTGATTTACACACACACATGTTCAGTATATATATTATATTTAAGTGAGCCTAGTGGTTAGAGAGTTTGACTCCTAACCCTAGGGTTGTGGGTTCGAATCTCAGGCTGGCAATACCATGAGTTAGGTGCCCTTGATCAAGGCAATGAACCCCAAACTGCTCCCTGGGTGCCGCAGCATAAATGGCTGCCCACTGCTCCGGAAGTGTGTTCACTGCTCTCTGTTACTGAACAGAGTTACTGAACATTGTATAAATTACATTCTAACATATATTAATACAGATGATTTTAAATTGTAAAATTATAAAAAAATTTACTGTATTTTTAAACAAAAAATGAGCCTTGTTGAGCCTTGAGTCTTCTTTCATTACAAAATAATAATAACAGTGTATTTCACTGCATATATATAAAACATATACTGTATGTGATCCATTACTATTCAAATCTTATTGAGTCAACTACTATAGTTAGTATAAACCTGTGGTATACTAATTAAAGATATAGTTCACCCCTAAAATGAGAACTCTGGAATCATGTACTCACTCTCAAGTAGCCATTGATCTCCATAGCTTTTTTTTTTGTCTCCATACTGTGTGCAAGTCAGTGGCAACAGTTCAGTTACCAGCATTCTTCAAAATATCTTTCATTTTAAACAGAAGAAAGAAACTCACATGAGTAAATTATAACAGATTTGTTTTTAAAAACACATTTATTTTCTGTGGTCCGTTGATGTTGGCTCTCTTCCTTTTGGTGATCTGAGCCAAAGGAGCTGGGTGTAATGTCTTTAAGGGGGGGTGGGGGGGGAATGCTATTTCATGCATACTGAGTTTTTACACTGTTAAAGAGTTGGATTCCCATGCTAAACATGGAAAAAGTTTCAAAAATTAAGTTGTACGTTTGAAGGAGTACTACTTCCCGTTTGTCACAAGTTTCGGAAAAAATTTTTTCGAGTATGGCTCTGTGTGACGTTAGATGGAGTGGGATTTCCTTATATGGGTCCTACGGGCACGTCTGCCGGAAGAGCGCGCGCTCCCGTATAGCAGAGCAGAGACGAGACATCCACTGACCAGAGCGAGAGCGTCGCGGAATGTCACAAAAGAAGTGTGTTTTTGGTTGCCAGGGCAAGACAACCCTGCACAGATTACCAAAAGAGAAACAGCATTAAGGGACCAGTGGATGGAGTTTATTTTTACAGAGCATCAACGGAGTTGTGCAAGTGTTTTTGTTTGTTCCCTGCATTTCGAAGATGCTTGTTTTACAAACAAGGCCGGATTTGCACATCGTTTATTTCTTAAGGATAATGCAGTCCCAACGAAAAAGGGTCGCGATCGTGTGTTGGAACTGCAGGCGGTGAGTAAAACTGTGTTGTTAACTTAGCTATCGGCGCGTAAGCACATCAAGTAAACAACATGCGATGTTGTCATCAAACTGCACTTTACACATGTACAGCTTAAAAAAAAAAAAAAAAAGACGACAAAGTGGAACTTAGTCATTTTCCAAAACCGCTAAGCAAATATATACAGTTTTAGTACATACCACATAGAGACGTTGTTGCTGAGGCTGCTCTTGTTAAATTTCAGCCTCTGGATCTGATTCTGGATCATAAATATACGCTGAATCTGACTGTTAGCCATGGTTTGTTTTGGTTGGTTTTTTTTCCTCAACTTCCAGAAGCGCTCAACGCAAAAGCCTACTGGCGCTCGTGACTCTTTAGCTCCGCCCACACGTCACACCTCCATCCGGTCGTGTTTTTCCGGGAAAAATCGGTACAGACTGTCTTTCTCTTATGAATAAAACCAAAGACTTTTTAGAGTTATGTAGGATGCAGTACTACTCTATAGGTACTCAAGATTAACAGGATATTGAGTGAAAACGAGCATTTCACCCCCCCTTTAATATTGTCTTCTAGTGCTGTAATCCTGAACAGAGATGGTGTTAACTTGAAAGTAAACCTGAGATTTGGATACTCTAATTGAGCATGATTAAAATGTATAGCATGCTGGCCTTGAATGCATTTAGTCTGCTCTCAGCTTCAAAGCAATTTATTGTAAACCAGGGAGCAATTTTAGCAGGCTTCATTGTTCAAACAAACTATGACCCTGTTTTTGAATACCTGGGACAATTTTGCTGTTTGCATGTAACACACATCTAGCTTTTGCCACTGCTGTTGGAATTTAAACACACAAGGGTGGTTTCTATGGAAACCCATCAGTTGTCATTATGCATCTTCTGTGTGTGATTGAGGGAACAGGAAAACATCTCTCCGTTTATCTATTTATTTATGGAGACTCTGAGGGGGTACCAAGTATATCAGCAGTATTATCTCTATTTACGTACTGTATATTGACATTAGCCTCTGCAAATATTGTCCTTTCATTCGTCATCCCTATGCATGCATGAATGTTTTGTGAACAGGGCACCTTTGAAAAAAATCGACTCTTTAGAAAATGTATTCTCCTACAACATTGAACAGTGAACATGTATGCATCACAAGAGAAGCCTTTTTTTTTTTTTTTTTCTAAAAAAAAAAAATATATATATATATATATTTAATTAATTATCCTTTTTTTTTGCAACGATGCAATAATGACTTTTGCATTAGTAAAAAAAAAAGTCTAATGTCAAATAAATATTTTTTTTTATTATTTTCCATTTATCAAATTATCCTGACATTGATTATAAGAAGAAATAATAAAAAAACATTTAAGCAGCAAATCAGCATATTGGAATGATGTCTAAAGGACCATGTGACACTGAAAACTGGAGTGATGATGCTGACAATTCAGCCATCACAGGAATAAATTACATTTTAAAATATATTAAAATAGAAAACAATTATTTATTTTCCATATCTTTGATAACATTAAAACTTTTGAACGGTAGTGTTTGGATTTTAATGGTTTAATATTGAAAGTCTGGGTCTGTATAAAGTCTGGGTCAAGTTGATATCTGTTAGTTTTAATAAAAATCAGCCCCTGGGATTTACTGTTACAATGTCCATAGATGAAGAAACACCCTCATATGTCAATGGCCATTGATTTCCATCCTGGATTCTAGAGGTTTGAACAGCCATAGGGGACTCCAGTGACATTATGACATCCATTGACTGATTGCTTGACAGTGTTTGTACTCCCCTGATGCAAAGCGCAGTCTGTACAGAATGAACGCAGATACAAAGAGAACATTGAGGGGGGAAACAATAGATAATATTGATAAGTGAGAGAAGAACACAATATTTTTTTCGACTATGCCACATCCCCAGAACACAGGCAAGGGGCTGTGTGTTGAGGTGGGCCCTGTTTCTGTCACATACATGATCTAATTCTTGTTATAAGCTTCATATCATTCTGAGGTTGCGACTGGCCCTGCAGGATCCCTTACAAGTTATTAGAGAGAACCAGATGAGAATTTAGTGTTCACTTTTCCAGTTCTCATGTACTCACTGAGAAAACAAGAATGTTTTTTAAATTGCAGAAACACCTGCTGTAGCGTTTCATTTGAAATTGTCTGTGGTAATTAGTAAATAGAACAAAGCACAGCAGAGGTTTGGGAGTTTGGGAGTCATATTTAAATGTGTTGAGTGGTAGAATTAAGACTAAAAATTCAGTAAAAAATGTGAGATACAGGGAAGTGGAACAGAAAAAATGCATGGTCAAGAAATTGACTTAATTCCAGCTCTTTTAACATGTCTTTTGCATATATTAGCATAGGAAAACAATGGAAATGTAGCGCAGTGGAACGGAAAAATACAGTCTGTGTGAATGGCCCCTAAGAAGATGACTTTTATTTTTGAAGTGAATGCCTGTAGTAAAATTGGTGCAACTGCTTCCAATGGTTGTTACTAAAGGATGGCATCACCTCAAATCTGTGCTTGCTGCATCATTTATATTATCTTCTCACAGGACTCTGATCTGGTTTCTAATAACGGTGATCAGTTTAGCTCAGGAACCTCATGCTGGTCTAATCGGGGTCACCTTGAGAGAGCCATATATCAACTGCGTTTAAAAAGACTTAGTCTTTGCAGGTTACAAAGCCTTTGATCATTTTATACATGATATACTTAAAAGAGATCATCAAAGAGACTAAATAACATTCATTTGGTAAAACTTTAATACGGTACCCTGTTTAATTCAGATTTTTCTCACCTCAAAATGTCACACAGACATGTTTTGACCATTTATACAGTATATGTTTATATTTATTTATTTATTATTGAGCCTGGAATGGGTACTGCGTTTAATTTAAGCTGTCAATCACTGATAATCGCTCAGTTATTTATGTCTCATTGCATTTCTGCATATTCAAACTTGTAATATCATCATTAGCTGTGACTGTGAGACTTAGTAACAACTTGTTTTTCATTTTTTTTGGCCTCATCGATTAAAACAAGAAAAATATAAAATGGAAATATAACAAAAATATAGAATGTGAAATATTTCTAGTTGCTACATTTAGACTACATCAGTTGTCAGATTACCATTCAAGTACTTTTGAATGGTAGAATATCAAAAAACGATTTTTTTTTTAAGTTCTGAAGGAACCCATGGCTTGAGAATGGAACACAGACTGCCTTCCAGGTTTTTTTTTTTTTTTTTTTATTAAAAATTAATTTCTATAAAATGGGGAAAATATAATTTTGGTGCACCCCTATTCCCAGAGCTTTTTCAAAAGATACTAATATGTACCATTTGGTTAGTAAGTGAACATGATACAAAGACACTCCTTTTAGCTTCCAGTGACAGCTTTGTATTTTGGCTTTTTGGGTTCAGTTGAAAATTAAAAGTAGATAAGATTAGAGTTTGAACAACACGTTTGATTTCCTGGAGCAGTACCTCTGGTGAAAATTCACAATTGTCCCTTTTTTTAATAAAACATCTTTATCTGATAAACACTCTTAAGTACTTTTATGCCACCTAAATACAAGCATACCCTACACAGGGGACTTGACATAAAGAGCAGTTAATTTGGTGAAACAAATTAGACTGTGTTGCTAATGGCCAGATCTATTAAGAAGTTGTGAACCGGTCAAAATGATAATTCCCTTGATTCTCTTAAATTAATGTCTCTTATTTTACTGGAAGTCTAGACTTCTTTCTTTCTTTCTTTTTTTTTTTTTAAACTGCTTAAAGGGATCAGTAGATGTTTAATGGAGGAGATAGATGCATCTGCTTCACTTCTCTCTTCTCTTTTGGGATTGTCTGCTTGGAAACAGCAATAATAATAAAGAGTCTAGCAATGTCTTTTGTTTTGTACGTGCATAGATTCGTTGTTGGTGTTTTTTTTGTTTTTTTTTGAAGGATATGAAAGAAATAATTCATAAAGAAAGTTTAATAAATGAGTTCTCTGGCAGAAACTCGTGAGTTTAAATGTCAGGTGTAATATGAGAGCCCATTATGGAGAGTAAAGACAAGTAGCAGAGCAGTATGTGTGCTTCGTGTTTTGGGTGAAAAACAATCTGTCTTCTATTTGTAAAATTTCCTACAAAACATCTCAAACTTCCATATGAGAAGTAAACGTTTTAGTTTTATCTCTTTATATTCTGGGATCATTAAGAGTCATATATTTTCTGCCATTTACGAGCCATTTGGTGTGTGGTTTATTTCAGGTTGACAGCTTTTATCTTACCTATTCCATCATGATCTGTCATAATCTACTTTATACTTCTTTATACCTGCAGAATTTATGCCACACTTAAAATCTGAATAGTGTTGCATTACATTACAAAATAACAAACAAAAGTACACAAGCACTCTTATCATGTAAAAAGTTTAACAAAAAGAAAGTTTTTTTTTTTTTTAAAGGAATAGTTCACCCAGAAATGAAAGTAATCCACATGACTTGAGTTGATCTTAAAGTTCATTTCCTGTTGTCCTCTCACATCCAAATCCATCTTTACAACTATTTTGACTTGTAAATGATGCTTGATCTGTGCATCATTCTCTATCGATTCAGAATAGACTACTATACTTTTTATAGGAGAAAGCAATATTATAGACTTGCATTTTACCCATAAGCAGTGTGTTTGTTATAAACTCACAGCTTTACACTTCACAAGATGTTAAATGATTGACTGAAGTCATGTGAATTACTTGAGAATTACTGTGATGACTTTATCAGCTGTTTGGACTCTCATTTTGACGGCACCCATTCACTGCAGAGGATCCATTTGTGAGCAAGTGATGTAATGCATCTGTTAAAATGAAGAGACAAGCTCATCTACATCTTGGATGGCCTGAGGGTGAGTATATTTTCAGAAAATGTTAATTATGGGGAGAACTACTTTAAAGACAAAGAGCATTTAAACATTTCAACAGTAGTTAATATAATGAGCTCCACCTATGGTTATGTTGCTAGGGCATTTGTTTGAGGAAACCTCACTTCATACACCCTCTACAAAGCTAAAAATAGGGAAGGTTGCGAAAACTTCTAAGAAAAGCAATGCATTTTCTTAGAAAAGCTCTAGACTCTAGCTTGCAGATGACATTTGATTTAATACTTTGTAAAATGCAGTGATATTCTTGCATTACTTTTTTTGAATATTGTATGTCTTGGTGCTGTAAACAACCAAGAAACATTATGCCGATTTGAAGAACTTATAATGTAACATGAATACCTTTTCAAAGGTAACCCAAGAACCCTGTAAAGAAAGGTTCTTGATAAAAAGATGGTTATTTGCTAAACCTAATGTGATGTAAAGAACTTTTTAATCAAGGCCTAAGTCTGAATGCCGTACAATTACATGCATGGCTATACACATTTATATACATAGACATATTCCCAAAAAAACATCAGTATGTGTGAAGGCAATAGTAGCACCAATACTAAAAGCATGACGCAGGTGATTAAGTTCCTTTATATCGCTCAGAAGCATAGATAATGACTTTTCTTTATGATTTCTTTGCACAATTAAATTTTAAGAGCTGTATTTCCAACATTTTAAGCCTTTTCCTGCTCGTGTAGACATCCAACTGTGAAGAATTTCACACCGTCTACTCTCTTCGACCCTTCCATCAATCAAAGGCAATAACTTCCAGGAATCGCAGAATAACACAGGCTCTGGTTGCTCATCACGCGATTGTGAAATTTTGCCTACAGTACCATTCCGTTCCTGCTGATTTTGTCCCATCTGGCACAACTCAATTAAGCATATGCTTGTGAAGTTTCAAATCGGCAAGTTTTAAGGTGCTAACTGTTCGGAAGAACATCACAATCTTGTTTTTCGTCAAAGCGAGAAGGGGGCGCCACGGCAGAGTGGTTTACAGGCTCCCTGTCTGCTCTTCATTAAAAGTCTGGTTGAGTCTCATGTAGTGGCTGTGTTGTAATGAAAGGCTCACAGCAAGCACTGAGGTGGTAATCAGAAAGCCCAGACTCAACTGGTAACCAGGGCAACTGGAAATCAGGACTTTTTTTTTCTCCCTCTCTGACTTTTTCACGGGGTTGTCAATGTCCATGGAATACTAATAACGTTTATTCTGTTTGGGTTGCGCGACACATCGAAACACTGTCGAGAATAACGCGGAAATTGTGTGCGAGAAAATACATCATACACATCATCAGCCAATCAAATTGATTATTTAAATGGCAGACCTTTCATCCAAACAAGCGCAAAAACAAAAACACCCCACCGCTGCCAATCATCATTTCTGGATAAGAGGATTGTCATTGAGAGAACCTCTGTGCTCGTTTTGGTGAATAATCCTGGCTGAGGAAGGGAAATGGAAGGATTAAAGGGTAATCAAGCCCGTGATGGATCTGGGACTGTAGAGCTCTCTGCAGTGCTGTTATGATATGATGTCATCTGTTAGACCCTGTGCTGATTCGTCATCGGACCTGTAGTCTCTGCTGGCCCAAACACACACATTAGGAGCCGATAATGGTCATGATAAATCCCAGCATGCAGACAGTGTTCTGTCAGAACTCGCTTGTCTGTGGAAATGTGCAGCCTACAGACCCCTGAGGAAGGATGGTCCATGTCAGAGCCACCCAAGATGGCTGTCCAGATCTCACTGGTTCCTGCTGCGATGACACTCACCCTGTTTTTCTCTTTGAAGTCTTTCTACTGTGTTTTGAGAGCTCCCTTGGCAGCGCTGGGAGGACATCCTTAATTTCGCCACTGTGCACTTTCTGTAATAGATATAATGGTTTCTGACTCAAGAGATACAATGTGGTTTGTAAGTTTGTAGCCCGAAATTTTATACTTTTTGTTCCAGTTGTTTGCTAAATGATGAGTGTCTAAATAAAAATGTATTTATTTATTTAGTGTTCAAAGATTTATGATCGGTAAGGTTGCTTAGGTAGAAGTCTCTTATGCTCACCACAGCTGCATTTATTATTAAAAAAATGCAGTAAACTGTAATGCTGTAATATTGTGAAATAGTATTGCAATTTAAAATAATTCTTAATGTATTTTTTTTTTTTTTTAAATGATTCCTGTGAGGGCAAAGATGAGTTTTCAGCATCATTATCAGTGTAACATGATCCTTCAGAAATTATTCTGATATGATGATTTACTGCTTAAGAAACATTTCTTCTTATTATATCAGTGTTAAAAAAAAACAGTCATTCTGATTAATTATTTTGTGGAAAACTTTATATGTCTAGATACATTTCAGGATTCTTTGATAAATATAAAGTTCAACAGAACAGCGTTTATTTCAAATAGTTTTATTTAATCTGCCTGCCTGTCAGTCAGGACATTTACATATGTGCTCATTTTTGGCAAGTTATGACATATAATTGTACCATTTGGAATCAATTCTTACTAGAAATCTTTGATGTGTTTTCCAAAAGCATCTAAGCATATGGGAAACACAGCCCTTATCCATCATTTGCATCCTCAGACTGTTGTTGATATGACAACTGATTTACTATATATATATATATATATATATATATATATATATATATATATATATATATATATATATATATATATATATATATAAACTTGAATTCGGCTTGCATATATAAACCTGCATTACATATATTTACTTGCATTCGGCACTTGTTTTAGATCCTGTTTGTAAGTCAGAAGGTCTAACAGCAAGTGTAGGACTATAGAACTTTGAAGAACAGCTTTGGTTAAGTGCTCTCAGGTTTTAAGTGAGGGACGATTACTAGTTTAAGCATTGAGCATCAATCATATACATGCAAGTGCTCATGCTATATGGGCCTTGAGTGCAGGATGACAGAAGGTGAATGATGTTCTAAGTGATTTTCAGGCACTTGTGCAGAGTGCATGTGTTTTAAAAGCCATTCAAGAACATTGTATTAGTCATTATATGATATAGGCTATATAGGCACAGACACACACACACACACACACAAATATACATATATGGGTGTGTGTGTATGACTGAAGGACCCCACAAAATCATATATTCCTGATTACTATCTTTGTGGGGACACTAGGCCCGTATAGCAGGGTGTGTGTGTGTGTAAACTTGGTATTGTACATTTCTTTGTTAATCCATTTGAATATCAATAATATCACCCTTGAAAGAAGGTGTTTTATTAAGCATCATGAAAAAAAAAAAATGCCTTATGAAACAGTCCTAATGAGCCTTAAAGTGGAATTGATTAAATGTACCCAGATGCTTCACAACCTCCGTCGGTTTGGCACTGCACATAATTGGTAGTAATTAAAGAATTAAGTAGAATAAATTTAGGCACCGTAGTGCAAATAATTGCTCAGAATTCATGGTAAATTTCTTTAGGAAGGGTGGCACTAGAGGACAAATATCTCATTACTTAAAACCAAAATTACTCCATTTTCAAGAATGGACAAGTAAGACTACATTTAATTGTGCCTCTACTGACCTCTGTGCATATGTGAGGTTTAGTGGAAGTTCTCTAAATGTTTTCCATTATCATCAGTAAAAATCTAATTAGAATGTAATTATACTTTTTTTTTATAATGATAATATAATTTATAATATAATATTTGTGTGTGTGGGTGGGGGGGGCATGTTTTTGTGACACATCAGGACACAACTCTGTATAATGACATGGGTATGACACAGGTATTACAAGGAGAGGGTGACTAATGAGGACATAACCCATGTCCCCATTTTTCAAAAACCCTTATAAATCATACAGAATGAGTTTTTTGAGAAAGTAAAAGTGCACAAAGTTTCCTGTGAGGGTTAGGGTTAGGTTTAGGGTTGGTGTAGGGCCATGGAATATACAGTTTGTACAGTATAAAAACCATTACGCCTATGGGATGTCCCCACTTTTCACCAAAACAAACATGTGTGCGTGTGTGTTTGTGTATACCTGGTATTTTCTACATTATGAGGACCAAATGTCCCCTCACCACATGTACTGTATGGCAATACCAGTAAATTCTGAAAGGTCTGACCAGTAAATTCATCCTTTTTGTGAAAATCGATAAATGCAGAAGGTTTTCTATAAGGGGGTCATGTAGGGTAAGGTGATAGAAAATAATCTGTTGAGTAAAAAAAAAAAATATATAAAGTTCAGATGACCATAATTATTAGGCAGTTTACTACTACAGCTAAAAATGGGCAAAAAGTACAAAATGACTATCAGAATAAAATGCAGTAGTCTAGAAATTTCCAAACTATTCATGTGTGACCATGAGACAATCAAGTGGTTAGTTAGAAAAAAAAAGGTGCATATTAACAGCGAAAGATCTACAAAGAATTCACTATGAACCCTATAATTTTCAGTGACACCATTTTCCAGAAACACATCCTAGCTGGAATCTCACGAACCTCCGCTTAACAAAAGTAACAAGCTAAAGAATCAAGATTAAGCCAAGAAATACATAAGGACTTTATGGACAGATGAAATTAGTGTAACAGTGTGGTCTGCTATTATTAATGATGAGCTAGTTGGACCTTTTCTGGCTGCACATTGACTCAAAATGAATTCCCTAATATACTCCCAGTTTTTTGGAAGACACTTTCTTCAAACAGTGGTAGAAGAAGTGTCTGCAGCATTCAATAATGCCATGGTCATTATGCATGACAATGCTCCAACACATGCAGCCAACTACTATTGCTTGGCTTGCCAGAAAAGGTTTCACAGATGCAAGAATAATGGCCCGGCCTCTTGTTCATCTGATTTAAACGCTATTGAGAACTTGTGGGCCTTTCTCAAGCATGAAAGATTTACAATACAACAAAAAAAGTTGACTGGTCACTGAAAACTTTGAAAGGACACATGATTTGTTTGTTTGTATGTTTGTTTAAACATAATTGTATACTATTACATTGAGACAGATGAAGAAATATATATTTATCTATTCAATATTCAGTTATATATGGTTTGGGTTAGATATAATTAATTTGATCGGAAGTTCTTGAAAGTTAGAAAAACACATATGTACAATTTGTCCTTTGATGAATTCAGTTGGATTTCATTCCATTTCGGTTTGCAAACTTAAATTTAAAATCAATATCACAGTTATATATCCTGTTTGCCACAGTTAAAATTAAAAAATTGAATTGTATTTTGAAATGCATTTACTATGTAAATTGGGCTTTGGTGCACAGCCCAGCATAACGTTGCAGAAATATAAAGAAACAACTTGACAAATTTTCCTGCCTCTTCTTGTCATATTATTGCATCCCATCTGGTTAAGACACGCTGTTATGCAACAGAAAAAAAAAAAAAAAAAAATCCATATTAATCAGCTGAATGGTTCTCCATCCTGTTCCGATCTGTGCTGTCTAATTCAGAGCCTATATGCAATCTCGTGGAAAGAAGTGAGATTTTCTTTTTCCCCAATCTGTTTATACATTGTACCAGCATAAGCAATGTTTATTAATATGAGCCTTTCATTTTCTATTATGTTAAGAGTATTCTGCTGCTGTGGGTGTTTATTGATTTGATTTAAATAGCTATCTCTATGATGTCTAGGCTGATTTCTGCACTCATTCATTTTAATAACGCCTCAGTTCTCCAGTGCAAACATCTGTTTATGGCTTGCCATATTGTTCATAAGTCAATACCTATATTTATGATTAAATCTGACCTTTTGCATAACCTCTCCCCCTCTTTAATTCTCAAGCTTCAAGCAGGAATTTTATGCATCAGAATTCCATTTATTATTTATTTATATTTCACCATTGTATCTCAGGCATTACGCATATAACAGCATGACATTTTTCTTGGTGAATCTAATGTCATTCGCCCCCAAAACAGGCTGCGGTGTGTTAATAACAGAAAAGGCTGTGCTCTTGAATCACCGGTTTCAAAGGGTTTAAATCCTCGGAGAAATTTTACCATCAAGTGGGATTACTTCTTGAGCCAGGAATGAGGGAATCCATAAAGATTTAAGCTCTTTGGAGGGGAAGTACGGCTCTGTTTTTGCAGGGTGCAGGTCAATGATGTCACTCAAAAGAAAGACTGAGGGCACATCATTCAGTAAAGAGACCATGTCAATATTCATGCATGCTTTATCACGTTTGCTATTTTTTTTAAACATAATTTTAATACACATCAGTGTTTGCTCCAAATAGCATTACTTTTAAATGTTATCAAATGTTTAGAATGTCCTTGATATTTGGTCAAAAACATTATTTGAAAGTGTTTCACATTATTCACATGTATGTTATTCTAGTATCATTGAGATACAGTTATTTTTTATCTATATATTTTCCATTTTAATTATAGTTAACCTTGATTTGCATGAGACAGTTTTGATAATGGCTGTGGTAAAATCGCAGTGTTGGTTTAGAAATAATAGCTGGTGGAGTTAAAACTTAATATTGCACTAAACTAATTGCTGCATTGAACAGTTTGCTTAAGACAGCAGAAAAAAAACAAACAGATAGAGAAATTGTGGGCTTAAACAGAATTGATTTACATCCAGCTGGGAGAGAAACAAAGTCAATTTGAAGGCTGTCTCATTTGAAATCCATTATGCTGTGCTTGTGATGACCATCAGAAAACATTAGAGTGAAGCAGACAATTAGTAAAAGAAAGTTGAATATAATGAGTTTTTTTTTTAGATTGGAATTTCCCCAAAAGCAAAAAAGCTGCTTCTGAAGTATGAGCTTTTAAATTCCATCAGCTGTCTATCAACTTGATTTCTCTCCATTTGTACAGATTTTTGTATTTCTTTTTGGTCTGATCTTATGGGCCTGAGTTTTTGAATTAATATTGCCAAAATTATCTACAAACAATGCATTTAATGCATTTTTTGCGCAAAAACAGAGGTGCGTGAGCTCAGATCAGTGAGGCATTGAATCAAACAGACAATTTTTGAACAGGAGCACCATAAATGTTTTTCTGCATAGTATAAGGGTTAAATGTATGTTTTATTTGTTATTTTTATTTTGCATGTAAAATATATAGCACATATTAAAACATATATTACCATGTATTGTACTATGTTTCTTCTTGTAATTGTTATTAGCATAAATCTGGTAGTAGAATTCATCCTGCCCTTTCATATTCATATGCTTCAGACATTTTAACAATCACCTGGAGAAGCATCAGTGAGGATTAGACAGTAGACAGATTGTAAGGCCATTCCTGGGTCTTTCTGGCTAATCGCAGGCACATAGATCATTCAGCAGGCATTGCACGAGTACTGGGTTACAGCTGAAGCACTTGAGATGAAAATTGCTAGAAGATAGTGTGCAGTAAATCACATGAAAATGACTCCATTATGCGCGCAGGTGTATGTGTTGGTAAATATGCCAGTGGAGGTCACACGGTAATGGCACAGAGGTCAGGAAAATAAACAGAGGTCAGAACTTTTGCAATTTGCATCTGTGAGGGTTATACAATCTTGAAGCTTTTAGATATCATTTTGTCTTTTCAACAAAACTACATGCAAACATATAAAAGGCGGACTATTGTATAACAGAATGCATGTGTGATATAATTACTAGTGCTGCGTGAGGAATGTTTCTCATTCTTAGTAACACTATTTCGTCTTGGCTGGAGGCCACAGAAATATTCTTCAGTTGGAAGAGGTGTTTAATATTTATAGTGGCACTATAGGTCTCCAGAGGCTACATGCACTAGGCAAAAACCCTACCTTGAGATCATCCTTTGAGAAACGGCTTTCTCTTGTACCCATAAATTTCTCCCTATCCTTCAATTCAATACAGACAGGCCGAGAGGAAATCACATAAATCACGTAAATGTGAGGATGAGCCCTAATGCTTATGAAGTGCTGTGTTTTGTGCGCAACATATTGCTGTAATTTAATTTTGGTGCCACAAAATAGTAAATGGTAAACTTTGGACCTTAATTAATCAGAAGTTTGGAGTCAGTAATATTTTTTCTTTCTCTTTACAGAATTATATTTCTTCAGCAATTATGGTTTAAATGAATCAAAAGTGACAGTAAAGACATTTATAATGTTGCAAAGGGTTTCAGTTTTAAATAAAGCTGTTCTTTTAAAGCTTCTATTCATCAATGAATCCTCATGTATTACAGGTTTCACAAAAATATGCAGCAAAACGGTTTTCAAAGTTGATAATAATAATAATAATAATAATAATAATAATAGTAATAATAATAATAATAATAATAATAATAATAATAATAATAATAATAATAATAAATTTCTTTAGCACCAAATCAACAAATTAGAATGATTTCTAAACATGGCATGTAATAATACTGAAAACTCAGCTTTGCTATCACAGGAATAAATGACTTTTTAAATATGTTAAAATACAAAACAGTTATTTTACATTTTAATACTATTTCACAATATTGTACAGACAGTCACACGATCCTCTAAATCATTCTAATATGCTGATTTCTGTATTGCTCCTGTATATACAATTTTGTCTTTTGGTTTACAATATAGCTGCAAAATAATTAGAACTATATATATATATTCTTTTTTTTCACTTTTCATTTATTCATTTTTCTTTGTGTTATTGTTGTTTAACAATCCATTTCCATTCCATCTGGCCCTGCAAAGCACATAACAAGTGAGATTGTTTTTGGCCACTTTGCATGTCATTAATGATATTACATGATTAGATGGTATCATAATAAGCTGTAATGTGGACCAATCCAATGTCAAACATCCAAACTTCTTGTTATTGCGACCAACCTCAATTACTACTTTCTTTTAATTACACCAACATGCCTTTCATATCGGTCAGTAGTAATTAATACAAGACTAACCAGACTATGGCAGGAGTAGCATGGCTCTTTCTGCTGCTGGAAAGGCTCATCCTCTGGACTTCCTAGGCACTGTGCCCGGCGCTGGCGGTCCCTCACGTAGTAATTAATTCTGTGGGCACCAAGCAAGCCCTCGTTTAATGACTGGAACTTATATAATTACAATAGGAGCACAAGACATTGGCAAGGTCACTGTCAGTTTCTGATGGCATTTTATTCTTCCAGTGTGGACTTGAAAAGTAGAAGGCCAACTTTTTCACCTCCTCCTCGTCCTCCACTAATGTCTCTCTCTGCAGCAAAATTGAAAGACAAGAATACAGCAATGCTCGCTTATTCATTTCACCATTTTGGTTGCTTCTGCATTGATCCATATGCTTTGCAATGATTTTCCTAAAATAATGTCTCATTATCTGCTTTGTGTGGGTGACATAGCGAATAGGTGTCTGTAAAAGTGCTTCACAGCGAGTTGCAACAAAGAGAAATCAATAAAACGTCTACTTCACAAATGCTAGAGAAGCCTTTTCCATATATTTACACTCTAGTGACAGCTGCCTTTTGAAAAACCATTAATTTTCCCTCTTTGCATTGTAATGGCTATAGTGGAGTTAATCAGTGATTTCCTTAGTGCATACGGAGTGGGCAATGCTGTTGTTTTGTTTTCTTATTTATTGGAGTGGAAACACAGATTTGTGGCTGTGGTTGGATTTGCTTCCAGGGGAGAAAATGAACACTTTCAGCTCCATTTGAGAGCTGGCATGTGGCAGGAACTCAGTGGGACTTTTGTTGTCAGTTTGAGTGCCAAAAATGCATTTCTCTGCTCATCAGATCAACCGCACCTTGCTTACACCAAGGCGAGACGTTTACCGAGTTCAAACGTCTTGGGAAGCGACTGTGTGTCTTACTCTACCTGATTTACATTCCACTCCAGATGAAACTAGAAGTTTAGATGTGTGTCAACTGTTGTGGATTTCTATGTGCTATAATACTCTCAATCAGACAGGGCATGCTACCGTATGGCTGCTCCTGATATTTTTTGTTAGTTGATAATGTCAAGATCTTTCACGCAGGTTAAAAACCTTTCTGCGCATTTTTTATTTATCATTTTCTTGCAGACTTTGCAGAATATTGAATATACAAGGCCAAACAACACATTGAAGATGTTCTTAAGTGCATCTGTTTTCCAAAAACGTCTTGAGATTTGGAAGACTGCAGACTGGATCATTTTATTTTTTTTGGGGTTTCATTCTTGATTTCTGTGTTGAATGCAAAAAAGAAAGCACTCTTGGAGTCTTTAAATAATACACATTAATCATGAATAAACATTTAGCTTTAGCACATATGTCTGGTACACATTATTTAATAACACTTTACAACTAATTTTTATTTATTTATTTAGGGAGAACATTACGTTTTTTTTTTTTAATAATTTTTTACATACGTAAATATTAACATTAATATAGATTACTAAATGCTATAAAAGTACAATTTATTTTTTAGTTTATTTCAGTTTGGATTAAATCTTATCTAAATGTTATATCATGAGGTTTGATGACTCTCTCTCTCTCTCTCAGCCACCTATTTTTCTGGTTAGTCATTTCTCATACTGTTAAACACATAAAACAAAAATTTGCTTCCAAAAGTACAAATTACAATTGCAGTGCTGTATCACTGCTTTGGATTGCATTCATCTCCCATCTGAGTTATTACGAGATTCTCTAGAGAACATTTGGTCTTCGATGCTACCGCATGAGGAACTCTTTACAGCAAATATTTTTTGTTTCAAGCGTCCTTTGGTCCTGAAAATTGTCTCTGGTGAGTGAAGCCACTGAAAGTCACTAAAACCAAAGCATCCTAGACATCTAATCAATATCATTTAATATCAAGAGTATTAATAAAACTATGGAATGTCTGAAAGTTATACACCTTAACAGATTTAATATTTAATCTTAAATATGTCCCACTCACAGGAATCCTTCAACATTAGCCTGCAGCCCATTATTATTTCCTCCTGTGTTATATTTGTGTATAAAAAGTAAATCTTTTCTTTATCCTTGTTTGTCACCAATAGGATACCTAATGCATACCTGTTTGCATAAATTAGTCTTCACCTCGTTATGATTTGAGGATGTGCCCACACAAAACAACACATGCTGTTTGTCATTTCTTTTGCATCCCAAAATGAATATCTTATGCAGCCTGTTTGACAATGTCACAGTGAAAGTCACTTTGTACTGTGTTATCATATTCACAAAGAGGCGGGAAAAAATGATCAGATCAAGCTCCCGTCTTTGGCAAACCCTGAAATTACTTGTTTGTGATGAGTTCAGTAGCGTTGAGTGGAAACAACATCTACTTTGCATGTTTTCTATTTCAATTTCACACAAGGGTTAAGGGGCGTTATGATCACATCAACATCGGCACAGCAAAATTACTGTGTTGTTCAGTGAATGTGATTATAGTGTATTGAAATATTACATCTCTGAGTGAGTTCTGTCTGCATTCCAGAGCAGAGCTCTTTGGAGTTTTTTTGTGACCTTAGTTTGAATAAAATTATAGCTGCATTTATTTAATCAACACTACAGTAGATTTGAATACCAATAATATTGCGAAATGTTGTTAGGATTTGAAAATAACCATTTTCTATTTTAATATATTTTAAAATGTTATTTGTTCCTGTGATGCAATGCTACATTTTCAGCATCATTACTCCTGACTTGAGTATCATGTGTTCAGAAATCGTCCTAATATTCTAATTTGCTGAAGAAACATTGTTCTTTCTTGAGTTGTGCCGGTTAATATTTATTATATTATTTATATATTTTTGGGAGATAAATATGTTTTTCTTTTTAAATAAGTGTTTTCATTTATTTGGAACATTATACATGTCTTTACTTTTAAATACATTTTATTTTGTTATAAATATTAATATAAAAAACCTTTTTTAAATGTCAGTGAATATTAGCAATTCATTAATTGATTCCCTATTTGAGTATCAAATATGATGTGCTTTATTCAATTTCAATAATACAAGTTTAGAATTATAAATAATAAAAAGTATATATATCTTTTTAAAGCTCTCAAATTAAGTAAACAACTTGTTTTCCTTTTATCCAGTTGTAGACCTATATCAATTATCAACTAGATTATTTCTCTTAATACTCTGTATTGATTTATTCCGACCCCCCCCCCCCCCCCCAGCAGTTTCTTTTGTTGACACAAGAGCACCTTTTGTCCTACTAAAACATATCTCTGCCATTGCATTGTTCAACTGACATGAAAATTGCACAGCTGATTGTATCTGAACATGTGTTTTGTAATGATTGAGTTTGTGTAGAAATCCCTTTTAATGGAGGTGGTTTGTATGTATGGAAAGAATCAGCCTGAATCAATCTGGATTCATCAACATTAGAAGGGACTTTTACAGAATTATTAGTGAACGAGACTCAGTGTCTCTTGTGGAAGCAGAGTTGACCGTTGTTTCGTTATTGCTCGATGGCATTGTGAGAAACCAAGACTGACACACCAAGTGTGCATAAAAACATCAATATACCTCTGCATGTTCATGAAGGCTCTGATTGTAAAACAAGCAAATAAGGGTTGAAATGTTTAATCAAACCCCGGCTGACTCTGTGAATTGGTTCTGCTGTCTGATTGAGACCGGGTCTCTCCTTGCTAATCTCACATGGTCAATTAGAACCACTCCAGACAGATGTCAATAGTGTCTTAGAATGCATTGATTAGCACAGCATATGAGTGAGGCTCTAGCAGAGCGCTCTCTTTATAGTGAAAACTGTGAAGTGGGAGTGGGTAGTTGTGTACATTTGAATGTGTTGTAAGACAAGGATATTTATAGGGTCTAGCAGTCCCTGCATGCAATATGGTGTGCAATTATGAGAATAATGAAGAAAAGGTTTCAGTTGAGTGAACATAACCTAACATAACATAACCATAACTAAGTATGTGTTCAATCTTCTTATAACTCTCTGACAAAGAGAATGTTGTCATCTGGTAGTTTTTTATTCATTTGACTGATGTGATTGATTTATCATGCTTATATATAGCAGTGCTTTAATGTTTTACCTGTTGTATTACTTTGCTGTATTGCATCGTTTGCTTTCTAAACCTCTTTCTGAAGCAAAATGTATTGCAAATCCTGAGCAGTGGCTCCATTACCGGCTTTTTAATAGTAAAACAGCTTAAAAATTTGTCCTTTTTGATTAGCTTAGCACTTGTTAATGGAACATCTGAAACAATATTATCTTTGAAATTGTTACAGGGGAAGAAATGGCAAGTAACAAATTAAACGTGAAATTTAAAGTAGAAGGACTGAAATGGTATTTTCATGTAAAGCATACTCCAAGAATTGTTGCTTTATTTACAACCACAAAAAAATATTTTTTTCACAGTGTATGATCTTGTTTTTATTTTTTGGCAATTTTTCCATACTAATTTAACCCCTTATTTTAATTAGACATTTTAAGACTACATATGGTCTCAGATTCAGTCCTTCTTTGGTCTCATCAGTCGAACACCTCTTCATAAACCAGCATGGTAAGGTCTGGATATATAAATATTTTTTTGCTGTTGTTGAAGTAAAATAACCTTTTTTGGAAAATATTAGCCAATAGCCAATTGCATCAGCTGATAATTAGGATGTGTTGCTTGCTTTATTACATTTCACTCCATCACTGTACACAACATCAGTGAGGAAACTAGCAATTTGCAAAGTCAAATGGCTTCTTCTTTAAAAAAAAAAAAAAAAAAAAATTCTGAGATCATTTAATCACCTCTTCCAAAACAGAGCTTTTATGACTTTTTGTAACAGATAATGCGGTTTGAAATTCGAAATAATTTAATCATCTCAAATCTCTATTTAGGTCATATTCTGCACTAACGTTGTTGTTGCATTGCTTTTTGACTACTTTTTGTAAATCAGACCTGAGCACCTTAGTTACCTCTTTGATCCAACCGTGATGTCATTTGGACGTTTACCAAGCAGACACATTATATCAATGCTGCACTTGTGGAAGAGAATTAGACGCGGTAAGTGAAGTCATTATTTTGTACACTGCGTTCAGAATCTCCATTAACTCCATCACTTTAAATCGCTGAATGCAAATTTAGCTGAAGCAAATGATTGTACAATTCAACTAAGCGAGGCATTGTGAATCCTAATGCTCTTCTTGTCTTGTAGCCTCGCAGAAAGCATGCATTCTGATTTCTTCAATATGTGACAAGCTGTTTTCCCAAGCAGATGAGCTTTGCTAATGAGCTAATGCGATCTGGTTTGAGAAATGTATAATGAGACCTGGCTGCATGCGATTTCGAGCTGCAATAAAGTAGGCCATTGTGAAAGAGGCAGTTCACTGCTTAATGGGGCTCTTCTGGAACATTCCTCCTGCCCTAAAGTTCTTATTAGCTTAAAGTTGTGATAGACCTCTTCGGTGATAACGATCTGATTCGCTCATTATTCTATAACTCAATCTAGCAGAATTAACAAGATTACTCACAGTGCGGCCGGGATCTGTCGCCAATAACATCAATCTCTGATCATATTTTCAGACTCGTTATTAAAATGAAACCCTCTTTTCCAAACCAAAGCGGTTAGTTTTATAAAGCTTTTCAAAGCATGGGAACGTTTCTTCCCCGGAGAATGTTTTTAAAAGTTAGCGAACAAACTTGTCAGTGCGATTTGGACTCTTGTTTCTGATATGAACATCATTTGCCCTCTCTTGCTTCAGTTGTGATGGCATCTGGAGAGGCAGAAGAGACCCTGACATGACTTTTCACAGTATTTTCCAGTGATCACGGCAGCAGTAATGCATCCAATGATGGAGTAGAGAGTTATAAACGGGCATTTAAGATGTGACTGAGCACAATTACTCATTATATGTGACAGCATCTAAAATAGAAACATTTAAATGTTATTGAAAGAAGTCTCTTATCAAACTTTTTCCTACGCCCCATGTCTCTTCATGCAAATTATGGGAGTAGCTTCCATTTACACTGTAAAACAATCAGCAATCTGTGAACACAATAATAAGCATTTTCAAAAACTGGGTACAGTGGGGTGCCATTATTTTACTCACCCTCCAACCATCAAGCATTAAAAGAAAGTTTCAAAATGGAAAAGTATTTAAAAGATTCCTTTCAACATACAATGAATAACTCCTAAGGATCCCCCTACTATCTGCAGCAATGTAACAGCCATGTTAAATATCATTATAGTAAATATGTCTAATATAATGTAACATATTTCCTAACAATTACATTTTAAATACTGCAAATACTTCACAACACATGTATATAGCAAAACGTGCTGCAAATCATCACAACACATGCATATAACGAAACATGCTAGAAATCCTTCACAATACATGCATATAACGAAACAAGCTGCAAATCATCACAACACATGCATATGACGAAACGCGCTGCAAATCCTTCACAACACAACACAACACACGTTTCGTTGAATGCATGTGTTGTGAAGGATTTGCAGCGCGTTTCGCTAGATGCATGTATTGTGATGATTTGCAGCGCGTTTTGCTAGATGCATGTGTTGTGAAGTATTTGCAATACTTAAAATGTAATTGTGTTGTCAAACTGATGAAGATGTTTTCTTCATTTGCTGATGTTTTTTCAGTTTGCATGTGTTTTCTTGAGTTGCAGCGTGTTGAGCTGTCTCTGCCACCATAGTTTTTCAGAATTCTTTGATGAATAAGAAAGTTAAAAAGAACAGCATTAATTCAAAATACAAATCTTTCGAACAGCATTTATTAATGATCACTTAAAGTTGGAGTCAGATTAAACATGGAACGAGACTACATTTGAAACTAAAATCCTGATAAATTAAGTGAAGAAGATGCGCAAGTAAAAGACTGAACGCGCATTAAACATTCAACCAGGCCGCTGGACTCCACTTTTTAGGCTGGTGGGGAGATTCTTACACTATGTTATGGGAAAATGAATAGATACTATATTCTAAGTAAATTGGTAGTTTACAAAACGCATTTTATCGGAATCTTGATTAAATGCAGTGTACTCATTAAACATTGCTGATCCTCACTCACTCGCTCTTTCACACACAAACACACACATCAGCACAGGGAAACTGAAAAGCATGATTGAAACAAAGGCTAAATATTTCTGCCCTGAGCAGCACTAGCTCACGGAATTGTTTGACTTTTCAGCGCTTTGCCTTCCTTCATATGAGTGTCTTTTCAGCCAAGTGACATCGAATTTGATTGGTCCTTGGGGACAGGAAATGCTTCTTTGAATTCTTATCTTTTGTACTCAGTAGCGCCTTTAAATGAGCTCAAGGTTTTTACACCATCTTATCTGAAAAATGTTCTGTGGCTCTCTGGAACTAGAAGCACACTTGTAAGTCATGTTGAATACAAATCCACTTTATCCTTTGAAGAGAAAAACGCTACCTGCAGCATCCACAGACTTAACGAAATCACCTGAATGAAGCAGTGGCTGTGCTGCTCTTGGCATTGAGGGAGGGATATTGAGGGCAAAAATTTGAGCCTATAAGATAATTGTAACCAGACGAGTCAAACATTTGTCTTTGATGTTCAAGTGGAATATCAGTATTCAGTGTTCTTTATTCAGATACAGTTCCAAAACCTGCGACTATTATGCATTTGAACACATCATAGTGACATTTCTAGATATAAAATTTTAGTCTGCAAGATACCTTCTTTTGGCTTTTAGGCAATCCCAGAATGCACTGGAAAGAGTTCAGTGAAAACATCAATTCGGTACAGGACTGTTTTATAAAGGTAATAAAAAATGTGTCGTTTTTTTATGTGTATAAGAGCAAAACATAGTTAGCCTAGCAACATTCTAAATGGAATAATATTTGTATGACAATCATTTTTCTGTCAAGTGTTCCAAACTAGTCACTTATCAGGTTATACTGGCCAGGATGCTGACTTGAAAGGTGACACACTAGGTTTCACTGCAAATATCACCATTTAAGATAAACAGTAAAAGTATGATACGTCAACATCATCAACAACACTACTACTACTACTACTACTAATAGAAACTACTCATTGATAAATAACATTTTATTAAAATAGAGAAATGTGATTTTAAATTGTAATAATGTTTCACACTACAGTTTTTCATTCCAAACCTTTGCAAACTTTTGAATATTTGTCTTTTCTTTTCTTTTCTTTTCTTTTCTTTTCTTTTCTTTTCTTTTCTTTTCTTAGGTAATCCAAGACTTAAACTTTGGCTTTAACTAATGTACCTATTTTCCCTACAGGGGCCACAAAGCTAGGCTATTTCTTACTGATACTGATGGCTACTGATATATAACTATATAACTGATGGGTTCAGCACAAAAAGTTTTTTTTTATTATCTTAGCTATGGACTTTATGGTTGGCTTCTGAATTGAGTTCTAAATAAATAAATAAACAGGCTGCTGAATGCAGATGTTCTGCCTTCGATAAACACCTTTGATGCATAAAGAGGAAATGTCCCGAGATCATGAAAGCGTAAAATGAAGTTTCTACTAGCAGAAAGACTGGCCATTTACTTCTGCATTATGTATCAAAGCACTCTGTAGTATTATCTGGTAAAGGGGAAAGAGGGCAGACAGGATCGGTTACACAGCAGTGAATGCAAGGCAAACCTTCTCTGATACTGCAGGAGAACTTGTGATAAGCCCATTGGAAAGGTCAAAGTAAAGATTAGCAATCAATCAGAGGAATCTGGCATTTAGACAACTTAACTATCCAAGTTGTTGATCACCATGGATAAAGGAATAGCTCTAATGCAGATTCAAACCTTGACTCTGGATAAATAAATGTCAGCTTTTATGCAAGCAGGTAATTTCATATTCAGCTGGGATTTGTCTTCTGCTTATAAGTTGGGAGTTGTATCCATTACTCATTTCTGAACTGGTATCAGATTACTTTCAGACATGCGTTTCGAACTCCCATGCAACGTGTTATAATCCAAGTAATGTTAAGAAGGTGTAAATTGAATCTAGATGAGGCCTTGTTGTGCTCCTGTAGTAATGAAAAAACAGGCCTGTCTAACTTGTGTAGGGTAAGCATACTAACATACGGGTTCTGTATCCAAGCAACCAACGCTATCTCACGACCAATTCGTACGTATTTTATGAGGTGGCTTATTCGTACAAATTTTTACGACCTCACTTGTACGATTTTATACAACACCAGTGACGGTTAGGTTTAGGGGCGGGGTTAGGTCTAGGTCATTCGTACAAATTCATACGAATTGTGCAACTCGTAAAATACGTACGATTTGGCAACAATCGTATGAATTTGTATGAGTGTGGTCGTACGAATTCGTACGAATAAGCCACCTTGTGAAAAATGTACGAATTGCCGTGCGATCAGGTTGAAGCAACTCATTTTATTTCTACCGTTCACATCCTGTAAATTAATCTAGATGGATTTTAGCATGATACTGAATCAACATAAAATGGATGTTTAAATTAAATTAAATTAAATTAAATTAAATTAAATTAAATTAAATTAAATTAAATTAAATTAAATTAAATTACATTAAATTAAATTTATTTTGTTTTATTTTATTTTATTTTAATGCCCTTGTGTGGAACCTGCTAGATTATTTCTGTTTGAAGTTTTGAATTAAGAATAATTTCAGTGATTTATTAATTGGTTTCCTATAGTTAAAATGCCCCTATTGACTTTAGCTTTTTCCTTGTTTTAGTAAATTATGGCCAGGTTTAATTTAAATGAATTAATATTCATATTTAAATCTATTTTAATATACTTTTTTCATTGTATTTTAAATTTTTCATTTGATCAAAAAGAGAGGAATGAATATTAAATTCTGGCCACAATTTTAAATTAAATAAGGGAACAAATGAATAAATATAGGCAACAAATTGTTAACTTGTGGTAACAAACTCTTGATTGGTGACCACGATAAATATATTTTTGACTGCATATCACATTTTTGGCTCCATAAATGTACTCTTCTTCATATTTACAGGTAAATATTTCATAAATTACCTGACACAAAACAATGATGTATTTTTTAAAGGAATTTTGCTGGCCTGATGACAACATTGCATACTACATGTTAAAACAGGTAACACTGAATACTGTTATATATACTTTATATAGCAATAGCAAGCAGCATATACTGCACAGTATGCCAGTATTTTTTTCCGACAAAAGTCTCTGTCTACTGATCTATTCCGCATTCTCTGTCACAACAGGAATTTAATGAGTTGTACATCGCTTAGTCTCACTGTGTGAGGAAATCTTTCCAGGGCATGCTGGAGAAAATAATTAGAGGGCGAGATTGGAAAACGGGTGCTTCAGTCACCATCCACGCTGTGCTGCCAGACAGAGGTGTTTCAGGGTTGCTGTGTTTCCTCGCTCTGTCCTAGGTAAGTGCCTGTGAAAAATGGACATTGTCAGCGGTGGCAGTTATTGTCTGGTGCAATGAGAGCAGGGGACAACTCTTGGACACTTCGGATGGCTGGCCCTCTCGGCCCTAACTTTTGATGGTTAATATCCCACTCCAGCATCAGAGAGGCAGCCTGGATAGCACTTTTACACCTGAGAAGGAATGTAATTTCAAAGAACGTCTCTTCCTTATTTCTCGGAATCATTTTCCTCTGAGAACAAAAGGTCAAAAGGAGAGCGATGCTGCTACTGGCAATACACATTTTGTATCTGGGGATCAATAATTTACTCTTAGAGGAAAGTGCAGTCTTAATCGAGACTTCACTGTACTCTCCTATTCAAATAGCCGGAAGGATCTATAGTTATTTACATCAACCTCATGGACACTGACTCAGCAAAGTGGTTTAAATGGAGGACTAAAATGAAATTTATATAGCAATGAGTTGTTGCATATTTCATAAAAAGGATTGGCATTATAGCAGTTGCTGCTTGTTTGTGATGTTTGTGATTTTTTTTAATTAACACGAATGACATTAAAATATTATTTTTATTAAGTAAAGGGATACTCATAGTTGTCATATCTTATTCAGAACCAAGTTAGACCGATTTGCACATCTGGCACACGCTTATTGGTTCGTATTGCTTGCACAACCAATTAACTGGCTGCTTTACTTTTAAATGACTGGTTAGCATTCACTAGAACAGTTCACAGCACACTTTGAAAGATCCTTCTGTTTTCAATAAAGTATACTACTACTACTACTCTATGACTATGAAAATTGTCGAGTCACACTGAAGGCATCAAGGGCTATTTAACCAAGAAGAAGAGTGATGGGGTGCTGCGCCAGATGACCTGGCCTCCACAGTCACCGGACCTGAACCCAATCGAGATGGTTTAGGGGTGAGCTGGACCGCAGACAGAAGGCAAAAGGACCAACAAGTGCTAAGCATCTCTCGGGGAACTCCTTCAAGACTGTTGGAAGACCATTTCAGGTGACTACCTCTTGAAGCTCATCGAGAGAATGCCATGAGTGTGCAAAGCAGTGATCAAAGCAAAAGGTGGCTACTTTGAAGAACCTAGAATATGACATATTTTCAGTTGTTTCACACTTTTTTGTTATGTATATAATTCCACATGTGTTCATTCATAGTTTTGATGCCTTCAGTGTGTATCTACATAGTCATGAAAATAAAGAATGAGAAGGTGTGTCCAAACTTTTGGACTGTACTGTATACTGTAGCTATTTGTGCTGCAGCAGTACGTCTTAAATACTGTACATGTTTTGCAGCAGTAGCAATAATTTACAACAACAGCAATAACCAACAGCAGCAGGAATACAGCAGCATAGCAGATCTCTTCCACCAAGACCAAATACGTTAACATTGTCATATCCATTACCATGCAAAAATCTTCAGTGTTGTCTTGATAGAACTACTGTAGTCTTAATAATCTCAACATTTTACATAAACCCTGAGGAACCATAAAGAACTGATTCACAAAAAAGGACCGGTTCAAAAGGATGATTTGTTTGCAACCTGGATATTATTAATGTGTATTTGTGATTCTTTCTTGTGATTGGATATGATATAATGCGCTCAGGCGAAACACATGTGAAATTTATAAATATTTAAATTCATTACTCAAAGCCGCAGACTGTAACCTTTTTTTGGTTAAATATTATACGATAACTATTTTTTAATGCAAGTACATACAGTAACCAGCCAGTTTTCGAAACTATCTCCTTACATTAGCCCAGTTCACAATGGTAAGCTTTTAATATTGTTTTCTAATTTGAGTAGTTCTGCTAGGAATTTCGCGGGAAATTTGAACATGCCGCAGCATCATCACGTCAGGTGGCAAATCGTTTATAGCCTTTTTCTCACGGCAGCTGGAGTAAATAAGTGTATCATTTGGATGGCAGATTGTAATCCAGAAAGGTTTATGTGTTTATGAAACACAAGTGACTGAAATTAGATTATATTCCAGTTTTAAATGTGCACATGATTGCAGATAGCCTACGTGGGATTAATTTACATAAGTTTTGTATTTTAAAGAGAACCAGCTCCAAGGTAAGAATAATTTGCTTTTTGGGTTAAAAGGATTTCTTTATATGAACAATTAGATTATACAGTGGGTATGGCGATTAGATATTAACCTGTACAGAAATCAAAATCTACTTGTAACATTAATACACACTACATACACTAGTCCCGCAATGCGGATGGATGTTGCTTACATGAACAACAAAGTATAACAACATTAATAATTTTAATAGTTAATGTGATATGAGCTAACCGATCATAAGATTTAATCACCGTTGCAGCATGATTTATTGTAATGCTTTTTTCCTCAGTTGGTCAGAACAAAAGTTTATACTTGTTACTTACTAATTCAGATGACAATATCTGGTGAAAATTCTTCTTTGGGTTATATATTCCAAGACGTAGGCTAGAATCAGTTCCGAAGTACTGTGAAAATCCACACTTGTGTGGTGACTGACAGCCACATATCAAAACATTTACAGTTTACTTATATTAACATTTTGCTATTTTTATCAGAGAGAGAGAGAGAGAGAGAGAGAGAGAGAGAGAGAGAGAGAGAGAGAGAGAGAGAGAGAGAGTTACATAGTGTAGCTTTAAGTGGAATGTGAGCCATAAATTGTCAATTTTGTATGATTCCCGTTGATGGTTGTGGACATTAATGACCCTTTGATGATGACCTTTTTTTCTTTACAATTTCATTTAATATGTTCCCGAATCAAGAAAATATGTTTCATGCACTTTTTTTCCCACTCAGCTGTCAGTGAAATATTATCAGAAACGTTCCACCTCCAGTATTTTCTCCATAGCTTGCACTATTTTTAGCACCGGGGAATACGCATTCGTCCTCTCAGACGTATGCATTTATTTTCCATGTTCTTCTCCTTGGTTGTCCTTTTATGTGTGCGGCACAGTTCCCATGTGACATTTTCCATCATGCTCCATTGTTAATGGAAGCTGACCTACTCCTGCCCTGCTCTTTGCTCCTTACAATTCAGTGAAACGAATCCTGGAGTTACGGGAGCACTCTTTAGGCTGAGAAATTAGTCACGTCACACATAACAGATTGCCTCTCGGCTTCCTGCACGTCTCTGAGCCGAGAAGGTGATGAATTCCTCCATTCTGGATGATGTGTGAACATATCCTGCGCAAAACTGCCTGTGAATGTCACAGTAGACAACACACAAGACAAGACTGATCTTGATTCTATAGATGAAGTTTCATCCATTACGAGATTTTCATTACAGCTGTTGCTAGGAGTTTGAACTGCGCTTCTAAGATTGTTCTTCCTTGTATTTCACCTCTACTCTATCTTGATTCCTTGTCTAGTTTTCTAATAAAAATGGCATTATACACTATGAATTTTGTTGACTCTACTGACAGTAAATGTAAATAAAACATAATTTATAGGGATGCACTGTACAGTATATCGCTACCATACTATTATTTTTAAATGATCCGTATAGTCCAATATTGGATATTTAACCCTCTGAGTAGAGCTGTAATCGGGCCATAAAATTTAGGCCGACAGGACCCGAGCCCGACAAGTACATTTTGATTGACAGCTTTTTAAAAGCCCAAACCTGTTTACAGCCTGACATTATTCAAATATGCGCATGCACACAGCTCTTTTGCCTTTTGTCAAGAATGAGTTATTTATACATGTTTTAATAATGTATTTGTGACTAATGTAGGCTATAGGCCACTTGGAAGTTGGAATAAAGAAATAAAATAAGTCCTCTGTGATATCTTAAGATAAATTTTAAACTAAGATGGTTATTTGGCAATATCGAAATTAAGATAAAGGATCCGCTGGATTTGTTAGCTGCCACTAGCAGCTGACATTTAATAAAATAATAATGCCAACATTAGCTTAAATACTCTCACAGAGATTAGGCTAAGCCTACATGTTTTTGTGGAGGAAAATGATTGAATCCACTGAAGATGGCTTCAGCGTGTTCCTGCGCTCACTGATGGTGCGTCATTATTCTCATTATAAACATGGTCAAAACTTTTCCACACCTCAGACTTTGCTTTAGTTGCTGGTGCAATCAAAACGTAATCGCCAGATGCAAGCCTCTGTTACACCTACTCAGCATCTATTTTCGCATATTTCTTGCGTTAATCGAAAAACATCATATGACCGCTTGTTTACCTCACAAACCGGCGTGCAAGGCCGAGCCCGACCCGTGCCCGCGTAAGATGATATAAATTAAGCCCGAACCCGAGTCCCATCTTCAGCTCTACCTCTGAGGTCTAGGGGGATTTTCGAGCCTGTCCTCCAACAAAAAACGATCATATAGGTCGTTTGTGCAAGCATTTATTACGACCTATATTTAAGTTTTAAAGTTAAGCGCCCTCTAGCGGGCGTAAAAATAATAACAGTATCGCGTTGCGTCTGTCGTCATGAATTGACGTATAACGTCATTACCAATCAAAACGCACGTTTATTTAAATGCAATGAGTGGGCATTTTACACCGATCTAACAGTATTTCCTACATATTTTACTACTGTAGGTGGCTTATTCGTTCGAATTACCACACTTAACCCCACCCCTAAACCTAACCCTCATAAAAATCATGCTAAATTATGATTTATTGAGCATATACATTTTCGTGCACGTCTGTAAATTGGGGGTAAATTGAAAGAACAGCATTGTTTGTTACAATTGTTACATTTACATTTATTCGTTACATTTATATTATTTACATCAAGCTTGTGAATTTAATTGTACCCTTTATACATTTAGATCATCTTTTGATATCACTCACTTATACTTACGAACACAATTTAATAACACTGTTAAACTGTTTAACTTTATCAAGCAAATTACATCAGGTTTTTTTTTCATACTTTACTTTTTTTTTTTTTTTTTTTTTTTTGTGAAGCAGTTTCACTTCAAATGATTCAAATTGATTCTTAATTTATTTTGAATGTTAATAAAGGCCTACATGAATCAGTAGCTGCAAAAGGGAATAATTGTAGATTATTGTAGATTATTGTAGATTTTTAATATCTGTATCTGTTATTATTGCCTAAACTTATACTGTAGGTGCCTATAAATAAAGGTCGGCACCGTTCAGATCAGCCCCTTTTTTTTTTTTTTTGAATTTGGGCGGGCAGATGAGTGCAAAGGGGAGGTAAAAATAGCTGCCCTCTGTGGATACGAATAAATAAACAACAGATGTCCATGTTGCATCTGTCCCAGGCAAATCCATTTGTGTTCTAGGGCAGCTCAGCATTTTAATCCTCTAATATCATTAGCATCAGAGAGAGACATACATAAGATGATAGAATAGCTGAGGTAAAAAGGCTAGATGGAGCTTTGATTTGGTAAAGATTGTTAGTCCATCGACCATCTCTATACAGTTCCAACTGATCCAGGGCCATATATGTCATAATGGAGCCCAGACTAAAGTATGATTACATTTTTTCTCGATCAAGCTAAATAGATGACTGAAAGATAGATAACATGATACAGTGGTGTGACAGGCACAAGTTTTCTTCTGAGAAAATTACCGTAATATTCAATATACATAATGAAACTCTTAGAGTTTAGGAAGAAGGCTCATTAACAACTCAGACTGTGCTCAGATACTTATGGAGCCCATAATGAGACATGAGATTGCAAAACTTTCATTCGCAAGATTCTCTGGGGGGAGTGCAAAAGTTTCTTGCGGAAAAACAAAACTTTTGGCGAGATACTCAACATTTCTTCAGGGAACACTATAGGTTTGTGAGAGAACATATTTTGTGTTTTAATGCAGTGAGTTCATTTTTAATGCATTTAAGTTATTTTATTTTTCAGAATTATTTCACAAATGCAGCTGAAGGAATAGGACTTAAAAGAATAATGACATCATTGTGTTTAATTTATTTTATTCAGAATAAATAATAATAATAATAAAAAAAAAACAGAAGAAGAGAAAATATGACATTTCATGAAATGAAATTGAAGTAATAGGAATTTAAGGACTAACACCATTACCTTCTTTTTAAAGCAGTTTGTTGTGCCCACAGGGGAGATTATACTATACATTTAGGAGAGAACCATAGCAGTGTGCATTTGGTTCTGAGGCCCATTACACATGGTTCACCAGGACGGTCGAATAAACCATATCTGATTTAATGATCCAAAAATGAGAGAAATTCTGCACAATGCCTGCATCTCCTTAAGAAATATAATTGCGGTAGGCTATTGTGTGGCATCTGTGGTGGGCTCATTTAGAAAGGTAGAGGGGATGAAACATAATTATGCAAATTAGTCATCCATTATAACACATAGCGGTGTTATGAAGACAGGTAATCAAGTGAATATGGTCGTCCGGTAATGTTCATTGAGGGCTTTGTGTTGCCATCTAGAAAAGTTGAGGGTCTTAGAAATGTCACAGTTGATGGGAGAATTTTCAGAAGCACTTTTTGGCAAATCGTAGATTCAGCACAGTTGAATGGCATCACTTTGCTCTCAATTTGCCCTCCCGAAACATTAGCAATAGCCATTCGACCTAATTTTCTATAGGCAGACATCGATTCCAAAGCCGTTTTAACGTTTCGTCAGGCTGGTCACATTAGAGGTCCAACATAAAGCCTCTGATGGGGTGCTCAATTCATCAGTTTTGAGTGAAGTTAAACAGTTATCCATCCATTTGTATCAGAAGCATAAAATGAATCAAACTCTTTCAGAGTGGAATGAAATTGTGTCTGTGTAGGTTGTTAGAGCTGTGGCACGGAGGTGAAAATTCTTCAGGTGCCGGCAGTCAAAGTCATTATATTTCAGTTCAATGTTACTTTGCAAACAGTATAGGAGCTAAAAAGTTTGGTCACTGACCTGTAGGCAATAAATCTGATATGTGACAAGAAAAATAACCTCAATCTTTCGTCTTATGGTTTTGAATTTACCTCTAGAAAAACTTAAATTGTACACTTTAGCCAGTCAAATATATTCTCTGAGCCATTTATATGGTCACCTGCAAATTATCTTTGATGCCTCGTTAAGAAGTCTTGAATTAATATATGAGAGTAGACTGATGCATAAGGGGAAAATGTAAATATTATATTTTTTAATAACCCCTTGATTGGAGAATGGATGGATATATTGTTTTTGGTGCATGGTTAAAAAAAAAAAAATTAATTTTGACTGTTGAATTCAGTATGAAAAAGGCCAAAAGCTCTCACAAGGAACAGGCCGAGATCATTATATTAATTGAGTCGGACATGGACTGAGTCAGACATGAATTGGGTCAGACATTGTTCAGCTACTTTTCAAGGAAAACCTGAAAAGGGAAAGCTAGGCTGATCCAAAATAGGCACAAGTGTATGTTTAAAAGATCCTTGTTACTTTTAGGAAGGAGATCAATTACAGTGATGAATAAGCATTCTGAAATAAAGCTAAAGCAAAGTGCGTTGTGTGCACACAGCTCCAGAGAGCAGAGAGCTGAGAGACAGATTCAGAGATGTGGAAACAGGAAAAGCATTCTTCATTCTCTGATAGAAACTACTTTAATGGAGTCATGTTGACAGGGAACACAGTGTCCCCGTTTCAATCTAGACCTTTAAAATCACACATAAAAGCTTTCTTATTTTTGTACACACATTGCTGTGATGCCCATTTGAAAGTTTCATTTGGAAAAAAATCATATTAATCTGCAATACATAATTAAATCATTAATTCTTTCATTCATCTTGTTTTATTTTTTTCAGATTTACACATTTTGGACAAATTCAAAGGTGGTGTTATTCCAATTTATGACCCTATTTCCTTCCTAAATGTAGTGATTCTACCCTGATTATGGAGTAATGTTACTCTTGGCCAGGCTTCGAGAGATTTGACACTCGTAATTGAATCCTGAGGCAGCTCTTCAGTTGTATTTATGATGCTGAATATGTTGAGAAGGCGGGAGGTGAATTCCACTCTTGGCCGTATATCACTGCAGAGGTGTAAGGCGGTGCAGATCATCTTCATTCATACATGCTGCTGAGAAGATGGAGCTGAGCAGTTGTTTTGAGGCTTGCTTGGTTTTTTTAGTTAGTGACCCCTGCTATTTTATCACCCTTGCTCGCTAGCTTATTATGAATCTGCTCAAAAATAAGGCTCAGATAACAGTCAGAGGTTACTGGGAATATATGAACGTTCTTAAGAATATCAAAACAGTGAGATAATACAATATGAACAAGTTTTTCCATGTTTATATGGATTTTGATGTGAGAGGACAACAGGAGGAGAACTTTTCCACTAGAGGAAGGGTTTTGGTTTATGGACTCATATTTTAATTAGAAGCAATGGTTTAAAAATAGATTTGTGCCTTACAGTACAAACACACACCATTTCACTTCACTATATTTTCACTGGAGTGGATTATTGTGATGTTTTTATCAGCTGTTTGGACTCTCAGTCTGACGGCACCCATTCACTGCATTGCACTGTTTTGCTTTCTAAACATCTTTCTAAATAACAATTGAATTGAAAAGTCCAAACATGAAATCAATCAGCGATAAATTATACATAAGTATTTTAAAATTATGTATTAACTATAGATAGCTTTGCATTTATGTGAAATATGCATGTAGACTATCCTTTTTAATGTTAACTCGCTCACTTTAGTGAAGCAAAAGGTGTCAGATCAGATTAAACAGTTTCTGCACCAATTTCGACTCTGTTCATAGCTTATTTGTTGTTGGTGATCTCAAACTGAGGCCTGTAAAATATTTCTTGCAAATTCTAAATGTTTTATATAGTTTTTTTCTTCTTCTTCTTCTTCCTCAAGTCCCCTGAAGTATTCATTATTTCCAGGCCCAAACCATCTTATCTGGAAAGCCATGTTTAGGGTATCTCAAGAATCATGATTTCTGGCCTCATATGAATTAGCAGATACACAGACAAACTAATTCCCTTCATGTCTGAATGGTTTTCCTCAGGGTACAAATATTTTTATAATTGGCCAGTTGAAAAAAAGTGAAACATTTCTTCTAGACGTGGGTGGTGTTGGGACCTTAATTAAACCCATGGAAAGACTGAGGATACTAATAAATGTGTTTGAACTTAAAACATATGATTTGACTGGCTTTCTGCCGACTTTGACAGTTTGAAAATTTTAGCTATGTATAATGCAATATTTAGCTCTATACAGTGCTGTGATGCAGGTACCTCCGAACCAGAGATATTCTTTTATGAACCCAGATTGCTCAGTAAGTACACTGAGCAATCTGGGTCAGATATCTTGGCCAGGTCAGTCAAAAGCAAACTTGTGTGGTCATTACTTCCACTATTCTGATTCCTGGAGAGAAACAGAGCTCGCTGTCAGTCAGTCAGCTCTCTCTGTCACTGCTTGCTTGAGGAGGTGACACAGATCCTGGACGGTGTGTGTGTGTGTGTGTGTTCTGAGTGAATGGCTAAGGTGAGACACTGAGTGGCAGGAATGTGGGGCATCCGTCATGTTGCTATGGTGACTGTAAGGAACATCTGCACCGGAGAAACAGTGCTTCACACTGTGCCTGCCTTAATTCACTATGCAGGTGTGTACAACAGCCTACAGTCCTCCCTCACGACACAATACAGCATTATCATGCCATTAACATTAAAACAACTATTACTCTGACTTAGACTGTGTTTGGTTACAAAACATCATTTCAGAGCTGCTTGTATTCTATTATTTAAAAGCAAACAAAATCCAAGATTAAATGTTTTCCACAAGTTCGTCTGCGCATTCAGCCCTGAAGGAGGCTCAAAACTTGAGGCTCGGCTTGAGCTCTGAGTAAGAACCACTTCTATAATGATACTGTGTGGAGGAAAAAGAGGAAGAATTAGGGAACAGATGGAGAGAGGTGGAGGGATGCTGGAAGAATTGTCACTGGAACAGAACAATGACTGCAGCTTACAGTATATACGATCATAATGATTATTGGCAGGACTGGATGAACAGGCTCCTCCTGAACCTGTGTTGGGCACTTCATTTGTTGACCGAAATCAGTGGTGGTAACCAAATGGTGGTTGGTTTTACATGGATTCACGTCATACTACATATATTTAACATTACCATAATGTATCTGTATCAGTAATAGAATAACAAAGTTGTTTGTATTCGGACAGAACCAAATGTGAGCAAAGCTTAAACCAGAAGGGTCCAAAACTAAATGAAGACAATATATTTTTTTAAGATTCCATATGGCAAAAATCTGCTGTAAATTCATTAATAAATTAATAAAATGTGTTGTGTAATAACTAATCAATAAACATAGTTTTCAATACAATATACACTATTATTATTATTATTTGTTAGGGTTATGCACTTTAGTGCTGTCTTTTTCTGTTATGTCTGCTGTTCGGTTTAAGCTCTTTAGTTCATTTGTTCGTTAGTCATTATTAGTTACCTCCCATCACCTGTTTGCCCCTCGTTAGCTGCTCTATTTAGACTCTCTGTTCAGTTTACTGTCGATTATTGTTTGGAGTCCGACAGATTTGTTAATATTACCTGGAGTCATTCTCTTTCATGGATTCATGTGGTTTATTATTAAAGACTATCTTCATCGCTTTTCTTGGTGGATTCGTGAAATTACTATTATTATTATTAAATGACTCAGACGTCAGATTTCAGCCATTTCATAAGGTTATTTTACATTTTTGATGATAATTTTAAAAATCATTAAAATATGCACCATTTAAAACAGTGCTATAATAATAATAATAATAATAATAATAATAATAATAATAATAGACTTGTTAATTTACTTTATTTGGATATCAGATTTGAACATGAAACGTTTTACAAAGCTCAAATTTACATAAAATTTAAAACTGTGGATATGTTATTTTATTTTTATCACAATATAAAGTATGTAAATAATAATAATAATAATAATAATAATAATAATAATAATAATAATAATAATAATAATAATAATAACAATAAAAAATAAATAATAATAATAATAATGTACTATTTTCTTTCATAGGTTTTGCTCATGGAGATTTTCATAAAGTTCAAAGTGCTGTAATGGTTTGGAAATGTTCATAAGAAATGTCATTGTATCCTTGTGCTCACTAGATGATGGTTCTCTTCTTCTATTATTTAGTAGAAAAGAAAGTTCAGGACCAGCAGGTTGCGCCCTGAGAACGCCCATCACACCCTGATTCACTCAGACTCGAGAGGGATCCAAACTGTGTCAAATTTAATGGTCTCAGTGAAGGTCTTACCATCCCTTCTCTAATCAAAGAACCCGATGAAGTCTCAAAGGGTGAAATTGAGCCTCAGGGGAGTAATGGAGCCCATTAAACAGGAAGACGAACAGAGAGAGCGAGCGAGAGGTGGAAAACCTGCTTAGTAAGGCAGCTCGGAGATATTTACAGGTTTCTGCAGGCAGAATGTCTCATTGAGAGGTTAACCAACCCAGAGATGGCTAATCTAGTTCTTGTTTGCTGATTACATGCAAAGAAAGAGAAGTGCTTTGAGCGCGTCTTGTCCCTTACTACACAAATGAAAGTGTGTGTGAATCCATGTGAGGGTGTTGCTACATCTGTAGAGCGAGACAAAGTGGTGTCAAAATGTTTATGTGTGACAGTGACATGGATCTTGTACGTTTAGGTGAAATATGTTAACATATCCTGAAACCGACAACTACTGTATCTCTCCTTACGTATGTCCAAACTAAGAGTTGTGGACATTGGTGGAGTGCTAGATTCAGTTCAAATCAAGATGTTTGGGTGGAAAGCCGTGACAAATGATTGTTGTGACTGTAGGTTGTAACTTGTCTCTCATGTTTCGGTAGATTAGATTCAAATAGAGTCTGAACTCTACAGAACCCTCTTAAGAAACCTCCTCTTCCTTCTTAACACAGTGATAGATGGAGCCACAGATGAAAAGCGGCACTTCATATGAAATAATGATAAAAGTACCCAGAATGCCTTCTGTTCTAATGGCCTCTTCTCTGTGAATAAAGGAAAATGTTAAATAGAAAGTATTTTTTCTAACATCTAGAACGTTGTGGAGTGCTTTTCTGACATCCAGACCAAAATCCACAGGATTTTAACAGTCACTCTCTCTGGCTTTTCTTGATAAATATTTAATGGCATCTCAGCGGTTGCTGTTTTAACATGCTTGCATTTAAGGTATTCTCTTTTTGGTACTGGAAAAAGCAGCACAAATCTGTTTAATGGAATAAGAAATATGTGAAATAACTGAACTGTTTAAAACGCTGACGTTGTTGCTGACTGTTGTGTGTAGTGACATCTCAAGCTGCTTGTTGTTGAGTTTAATGCATCTATTTTGTCTCTTTTTAGGTCTGAATTTAAATGCCAGTGATCTTGACTCATGTATATCAAACTAGACCTCTTATTCAGATCATGTCTATGCATAATGAAGCAATATCTACATTAATGCAAAATCAGCAATCTGTAACCAAGGACATAATTAATTAACCTGATCTCATTTGTAGGTATTTGTAGATTTCTATATCTGTGTATGCATACAAATTTATAAGTTTAGATGTATTAAAAAAGTGTAGGATTTACTTTTTGCTTGTACAATTCACAAATTATTACACACACAACTGGAATGACTTTATATATATATATTAGGGGTGTAACGATACGCGTATTCGTATTGAACCGTTCGGTACGACGCTTTCGGTTCGGTACGCGGTACGCATTATGTATACCGAACGGTTCGTTGGAGTAATTAATTATATTTGGAAAAAATAAAAAATAAAGAGAGAGATAGAAATATAATGATATGCGTTCAACAAGGTAGCCCAATAACCCAAACAACGTAACAGGCAACGCCCCTGACACTCCCGAAGAAGAAAAAAACACCATCTTATATGTTTATGTTAGGCTACTCAGCAGGCGCTCGCTCACTCAGTACGCGCTGAAGGCTCGTTGCAAAATAGCCAATGCGTTTAACAGACTAGAAATGAGAAGATCCCCCAATAACCAACAGGTCTGTTGTTTGGGTGCACTTTGGATTCCCTTTAAGCTATAATGGTGATGGCAAGAGAGTGGTGGATAAAAAAACAACGGTATGTCGCATCTGCAACATGACAGGGTACACCAGCGGGAATACAAAAAAAAAAAAAAAAAAAAAAAAAAAAAACACCAGCGGGAATATCTGGGATATATGCGTCAGTACTATCTGGGAAAAGACGAAAAAAAGGAGAAACATGCACGCAGCAAACTATCCCTGCAGCATTTAGACACTATAGCTTACAGGGAATCCAACCCAAACACCAGACCTGTTGGTTATTTTAGGATCTTATATTTCTGGTCTGTTAAATGCATTAGACATTTTGCAACGAGCCTTCAGCGCGTGCTGAGTGAGCGAGCGCCTTAGGGGCCGTTCACATATCGCTCCTAAAAACGCGTGGAAAACGCTAAGCGCGTCTTTCTCCTCCTTTCCAAAGCGCTCGGGCAGAAGCGCTCATGAGGCGTCTGTCTTTGCTAAGCAACAATGACGTGCTCTCTCCATGAGACGCGGAAATTTCAGCGAAGGATAAATGGATTTGCAGCTCTAAAAATCGCTTGCAGTAGCTCTGCTACTAAATTTATTTCAAAATTGCAATCCATATACAACTATGATCAGCTGTTCCTTCATCTTGGCTGAGCTCTCAACCTTGTTACGGGAAAGGATGAAGCTGATTGGTTGGTTCTTGTCACATGACCCGCGGTGCGCTTGCGGCATTCCGAAAAGTTGAGATGTTTTTACATTTTGCTGTATCTAAAACGTATCGAACCGAACCGAACCGAACCGTGACATCAGTGTATCGTATCGAACCGAACCGTGAATTTTGTGAACCGTTACACCCCTAATATATATATATATATATATATATATATATATATATATATATATATATACACACACTTTTTTTACAGTGTAAACTGAAATGTACTATATGCATCTAAACAATACTGAAAGCTAAAATAATTTTTTTAGAATATATATATTTTAGTTACCTTCATTCTGTATACATATATTTATATTATAAGTGTATTTTTATAGTTTTTATAGTTCTTTTGCTATTATATACTGTTATATATGCTGTATATATAGACACACACACACACATTTTTGGACATAGGTACTGGTAGCTATTAATTATTCCGATGCATATCATTTAGTCACATCACTTTTTTGATGCATATTTACAGATTTATTTAGTAAATAGTTCACTTATCAAATAAATGTTTTCTCATAGTTTGTGTGAAAGTGTTTACATTTTTTTCTTGTAGCTTAGTAGTTTCATTCAGCAATTTTTATGCAGAATCCTACAATATAGCATGAAATGTGTGAAAGGATACATGGCTAATGACAAAATTCCTGTCTGTCTATGGGAAAAACTGCAAAAATGTTCAGCCAGTTGGCTCTAGTACCAGACAACATGCCGGTAATCATAGCTCATAACCTGTGGCACCTGCCACTATATTCAGGAGACACTTTGACAGGAAAAAACAATGAGGCTTGTAGCTTTGCTCATCAAATTCTCTGGAACACTTTTTATCATGTAGGTTTCCAAGTCATTACTGAAGGTACAAATTACACGACGCCCTGCCCGACGCTGGCATTCTGTCCTCGACTCGAGCCTGCATCTCTGCCAGTCTGCACTTCTTAATTTTCTTATAATTGACATTTAATGTACCCTTCAACATGTTTATTAATTTCTCATCACAGAAATCAAATTAGTGCTCAGTGGCTGGCTGAGATGTTCTGAGAGCAGTGACCTGATATGCCACTGCTGCTGGTTTCCTCCATTCTGATGAGGGCTTCGGAGTTATACAACACAGCCAAACAAGACAAAAGCACGTGGAGGTTTTAATAACATTGCATGCATTTGAACTGCATTTGCACAACCTATGTACATTGTTCCAACAAAATAAAAAATAAAAACAAAAACTCGATCCTTTACTATTTTATATGTAACTTTGGTCTCTCTGTGGCCATCTGTGGTTTGAAATATAAAACTGCAAGCTATACAAACAGGTGTTTTTAGTTGTGGGCCTATTTTATTTTATGTACTTGTTCAATAAGATTTCCTTAAAAAAAAAACACCCATAGTGCATCTTTAACCAAATTATCAATGATAAACCTTAAATTTTTAGGGAACTCAGTTTTTTCTTTCTTTTCATTTGATCATATATTCTATGCCTTAAGCAAACAAACAAGCCCATATATATATACAAACAAGCCCTTTTTTTTGTCAAATTAACTTTTAATTTTGTTTTTGTTTTTTTATAGTTTTATTTATAAGAATAACAAAAACATTTTGAAATTATAAAAGAATATATGCTTCAATGCCTTTACATAATTATACCTTTATAAGCCTTTACTTATATCTTTGAATAAATGCTGATTTTTTCTTTACTTTTTATTCATAAAAAAAGAAAAATAAGGAAAGTGAAGCAGCCCAACTGTTTTCAACATTGATAATAAATCAGAAAGCAGGAGAGACTTTTTTAAAAACATAAAAAATCCTACTGATCCCAAACTTTTGAATGGCAGTATATATATATATATATATATATATATATATATATATATATATATATATATATATATATATATATGGATTTATTCTGAAAAATTTTTATACCCTAAACCAAAAGTCATCATGGCAAAATTTGAACTGTTGATCCTGGTTTGGGCATCTCTGTTCTTAAGCACTGCAGTGATAATTTCAAATGAATTACATAAATTAATTATTTGATGGATATATTTTTGTTAATCTCTGAGTCTCTTAAAGATAAATATCCTCCATGAATTGTCTCACTGGGGTGCTTTTTCATTTAAAAGTTAAATGAAGTGACTGTATTTATTAGTTTTAATAACATCCATCACAACTACAGAGACTTGCATGTGGAGAAGTGTTACACTAAGCCTATTTGCTTCCTTTGACTCTGGCTGAGGGTTTGACAAATATTACTGTACTCCTGATATCACTGCTGTTTTCTGAGGATTGCCTCCTTCAAACCGCTCTCTTTGTTTTCCCTCCCACTCTCCCACTCTCCCTCTCATATCTCTCTCTTTTAATTCATCAGCACTGGACCTTTTCGGGCGCGCGGCACCTGTGCTGTGTCTGTATGCCGTGAGCCTGCAGTGATTGTAGGTAAACATGGCTCTATTGTTGGTGCTCCTCGCGGGACTCAGTTTCTCCGCCCTTATCTGCCGCCCCACAGCTTCCGTACCTGCACACCATTCACACATATTAATTAAACAACAATGCAGGGGCCGTCTCTGCGGGCCGAGGATTACACCTCTGCTTTAGCCCTGATGAAACCAGAGGTCATTGGCTCAGCCTGGAGAGATTTACAACTCTGCCTCTGAGCACATCTGAGACTTCTTATGAGCTCCCCACCAGCCACTGCTAGATTGGATTATGGTGTATTGTTTTTAACCAGGCCATCAAATAATACAGCTGCTGCATGTTCCCAACACATTAAGGAAAAGTAAATTCATTTGAATCTCATGTCTTAATGAATTTTGTAAAGCAGGTTGCTGAGAAGCAGGTGGGCAGAACCTGCTGCGCCTTTACTGGACTCGGTCTTCATAACTCACTGTAGCACTAATGAATATTCATTAAACAGATTTCACGGCTTACTACAGGCACAAATTATGATTTTAGTTTATTTTTAACAATTTTGGCACACTGGAATGTTTTGCACCTTCAAATGCAATACTTTGAAACAACTTGATATACAACCGATAAACATTTCAGTCTATTCCAGTAACACTAAAACGGTGTTCCATACATTAACATGAAAATAACAATGAATGATACTTTTATAGCATTTATTAATCTTGGTTAATGTGAAATCTTCCTATACTAATCTTTGTTAAGTGAATTTGTAAATGAACAGTGCAATTTAAAACTATATTCATAAAATATCGATTAACAAATGCTGTAACATTCCTGATACCTATTACTTTATGATACCGAATGCACTGATTAATGATAAGGAATTAAAGTGCTACCATCTTATTATTAAAACTAATTGGTTTTATTATAATACTTAAACAACTAATTCAACTTTCAACTGACATATTCTTGAAGTTAAATTTTGCCAACTCACACTCATGGCAATTTGAAACTTTCTACGTTTTGGTGAAGTATTGGAGAATTTGTAGGATTTAATTTGTACATTTTCATACATGAAACACATTGTGCCAACTAGAATGATTAGAAATCACAACCAATTTAAAACAGGTATAGCTTTTTGCTTATATGGAGAATCCAATAATAGTATATTTTGCTTCTAATATCATACTTCTCAAGATTTTTGCAAGGTATAGATCTGCTTCTTATTATACAGTGGCAAAAAAAGCCACTTTGGAATTTGTAGGTTTTCTGCTTTATTTGGTCATAAAATTTCCTCTTTATTAAAATGGAAGGCATAGACAAACATTTAGGTAATATTGATTAAGATAACAGCAAAGATTATAATCTTTCCTGTCTCTATTGAACCCATCTCATGAAACCTTCACAGTCCAAAGGAAAAATTAACTGAATTTTACATTATTTTCATTCACTGCATTATCACATCATTTAGTGGCAGCTGTTCATGAGTCCATTAATTGGTTGATTTCCACATCAGGACAGTTTTTTTTTTTTTTTTTTTTAAATATGAACGTTGGTGTGGATTTAACGCACACACACTCTAAGATCAAATCTGTGTGTACACACTTTATAAATGAGGCCGATTGTGTGAGTTTATACTTTTGATATAGATGAAGATCAGATAAAAAATGTTTTACCAATTAATGCATTTTACAGAATTCAAATATTTAAAATGTGTAAACAGATCCTAATTTCCTACATTATTTACTATTTTTTATACAATTTTCACCCACAATAACTCCCTTTTAATGAATGCAAGCTATGAAAAAAAATAGTCCAACATGAGTACATCAGAGTTGAGAGAAAGAGATACAGCTCTTTTTACTGTCTGTAACCTGCAGCTATTGTGTAAACCCAAGAGGTGCGTTTAATGGGCTCTTGCACATTGGCAGGGTCTGTTGTTCCAGTGCCAACAGGGGGGAGAGCAGAGATTAGCAGGTAATGATGTGAATTAGAATAATGCAGCTTGTGACCGTCAGGGTGTAAACAGGCGCATAAAAAAGCAATCACATGTGGGTAGCCGAGATAAGGGATTTACGGCAATACAAATTTGGTAATCCTATTAATGCGAAGCCCTTGACTCTTACTCTGGACTTCCTGTACCTCGTTCTGTAACACTGGGGAAAGGTTGTGAAGTTCGGCCAGAGAGCTTGCGTCTGTGAGAGCGGTCGGGGCGGATTGGTGCTTAAAAAGGAAGAGGATTGGATTGATGGCTGTTGTGTCATCATTGTCAAACTGCCACTCCAGCAGAGTGTTAAAATAACTCTGCCGAGAGCGTCCGCAAACACACACTCCCATGGCTCCTAGCGACGTGACAGCTACAGACACACGGATACATTAAAGCGGACAACATCTCCCAGGCACGCCAAGCCCAAGCATGTGGGAACGATGAAAAATGCTGTGATTTTTTAAACCTGGCAAGCTGAAAAAAGGTCCTCTTCCTTTCCTCTGCTATTACGGCCGTCACCTTTTAGAAGCGAGGAGCGCCAGATCCTCTGAGAATTAACCCTCCAGTCACTCTTCCTACAGGAAGTGCCACCTCAAGCATTTCTCATAAAGTAATTGACTGTATGTCAGTGCCTTTCAGGGAAGGAGCCTTTCCATTCTGCTGTGCCTTTGCAAGCTCAATACATCTTCTGCTGCTGGCATAGGTATGGAGATCTATTGTGAACAGCTAATCAGATCTGAAATCCAATTACTCTCTCCGTGTAGAATGATGGATTTTACACTGAACGAGAGGCGCGAGGGTTCCATACAGGCATACGAGTAATAAATAACTCAACTCAAAGGAAAAGTTTCTCTGTTTGGTGTAACAATAGAGGCAGGTTGCTTCAAACTCTCTGTGTCAATTGTATTTGCAGTATGTGAGCGAAAGTCCGCTTCAGAGGAGCTTCCTGCGAAATGAAATGAGTTTTATTTTTTCTTTGAATCTTTCTGGTCACATTCCTGGTGCTAAAAGAATCTAGTCAAGAATGTTGGAATGTTTTAGAACAAAATATGCTGGCATTTAGGCCGAAGTCATGATGAAAAGGATGTAGCAACAGATATTTCTTCTATATTGTGAGGTATATCTGAGTATAATGGATTATCAAAAAAGAAAAAAGAAATTGGTGCTATTTGTTGATTGGATTTCACGTGTGGGTGCTGCAATGTTATTATTCACTGAGTTAATATATGATCATGCACTTCTATAAATTATTTTTAATAGCACTTTTAGAAAGTATTACCACTTTTATTCATGAACATTACAAGGCCAAAAAATAAAATGAAATAATTTCATCCCAATTTGAAAGAAATAAAGTACAAGCAGGCATTTGTATGCAAAACATTTGACAAAAAGAAGCATTTGAACACTCTCTGGTTGCCAAACGTTAGAGCAACATGTTCATAGTCAATTAAACTTTAAAATGTGCACCTGTAGTTACTCTAGACTAGGACACCTGTGTGAACCTGAATCCACTTCAAATTACCAGCGGATAAAAATATAATTGGCCAGATATCTCAAAAAGTAAAGTTCTATCATATATTATTTTAATATTTTGTTATATAATCCAGTAAAATTCAGAAATTGTTTACTCTTTGGCATCAGTGAACTGACTAGCAGAGGTAAACAGATTTGCCTCCTTTGAGCACCACATCAGCACCACACCTGATCTTCAGTGACATCTGATTTATTTATAGAAAGATGATCTTGGTTTTTCTAATCCACATTAATCCACATCTGACATAAATTTGATTTCAAAATCTTTGATTTTAAAAAGGCAAATGTACTTCCTATAATCTGGATGAGGATGTCTGGAAGTATTTCAAGTGTTGGTCCAGGACCTATTATGTCCCATAAGCCGTGTTGTCTTAGTTGAGTCAGTGTTTTGTGGGAGAGCTTACTCTGTCTGTTGCCGGGTGCCTCTGTAAGAAATTGCAGAGCATGTGTATTTGTTCTGAAATGCTCAGCAGTGACTCATGAGCTGTGCATCTTGAGGATGCAGTTGAGTTGACACTGGGAGCCTCACTTTGGCATACAGATGTTCGAGACCCACCAATATATATATAACACTTTATTTTAATATAATAAAAATTAGATTAAATGACCTCATTTGAGAGCTTGGACCACAAAACCAGTATATTTGGGGTATATTTCTAGCAATAGGCAAAAAAGCAACCAAACAAAAAAACAAACATTGTATGGGTCAAAATTATCGATTTTTCATTTATGCCAAAAATTATTAGGATGTTCCATGAAGATATATTGTCAATTTCCTACAATAAATATCCTAAAAACTTAATTTTTGATTAGCAATATGCATTGCTAAAAACTTGCTTTTCTCAGTATTTAGATTTTTTTTGCACCCTCAGATTGCAGACTTTCTAATAGTTGTATCTCGGCCAAATATTATCCTATAAATAAATTTACCCTTATTACTGGTTTTGTGGCCCAGGGTCACATTTATAATTAATTAAATGTACAAATGAAGAATACTTGTAGACATGTACATGTGGGCTCATAGTTATACTTTATTATTAGAGAAAAAGTATACGAATGTTTCTATAATCTTGCTAAGAAACCAGTCTGAACAGAGTTTAATGCTGATCTTGAGTAGTTTTTGACGGATCTTCTTACCAGTGTGGCAGCATAGCACCCAAAAGCTCTTAAATGTACAATACAAAGTAAAACAAGAAAGAACAAGAAGATAAATATCTAAAATGTGAGGACATCTTTCTTTTCAACAGCATAAAGTACATGTTGGATAGCCGGTACAATTAACTCTGTTAGCTCAACCTGAAATGTACCTCCCTAATTACAGAGTTCCAGAACGACCCTCATCATAGATAAATTCAGTCTTCTACCATTCCACATTCCATGGAAAACAAGCGACACCTACTTTATGGCCCTCAATTTACAATCGGTGCAATTCCAGAGATGGGCTACAGGTCATTTACCGTGGCTCTTAGAAATCAATGAACAGTTTTGCCACCGTTGAAGGAGCGAGCCGTGGAATGGCTGCTCTGTGAATATTCATCTGCTCAGCGTTGCATGGCAGAGGATGAAAACAACTAGTGCACGAAAGCCTGTAAATCACATTGTTAAAACTTAATTAGCTTCAAATTAGACACAATATCATTAAGCCATTCGCAAAAAGGTTATTTCACTGATGTGTGTATAATCGTTTTTTGGCCAGTGGGTTTTTTTCCACTTTATTTTGTGTCGTTTATGTTTATTCCTATTCTTTTTTACATTTCTCATAACCAATGCAATATATATGTGATAAATTGACATCCCTATTATTTATGTTTAAAATGATTCATTATTTAACCTGAAGTAGTGTAGGCTAGTTTTTAGAGATCTGTCATGGTAACTGAAAGGTTGTGGGTTCAGACTCACAAGTGGGGATCAAAATACCTTTTTTCACATTTCTGGGTTTAGAACATGATAAAAATAGAGGTTATAAATAGGGTTCTGCAGGTGCCATAATTACTGTCATTCCCTCAGCAGCTGTATTTGAATTAATATGTAATGGCGGTATTTATAAGATGCAGTTAATTCTTGTCAACACTACTAAACATTTTAATGCCACAATTAGCATACTGCATTTCTCACACAGCATTAAAGACTACTGATTGATTCACTCAGCGAGCAAGCTAGCTAGCTAACACGAAACAATCCCACTCACTCTCCTAATTGAAGTGCTTGTAACCTGAACCGTAAAACATTAAAAGGAAACCCTGCGGTCTTATGGACTTCAAGAGCATTTATATGATGGTCAGTGGAAGACCAGTATAGAAAATTGGATGAAAACATGATAAATTAGTCATACAGTTTAAAAGACTTTTCAAAAAGCCACGTACTGAGTAAATCCCATTTACTTTTTTTATATATTCTTTATATAATATTCATATTTTTTTTCTGTTTCAGATTTTTTATTTAACTTCTAATATTTATTATGTTTTATTCATCTGTTTATTTATTTTTCTTTCTAACCCCCCCCCCCCCCCCCCAATGATATTTAATTCCATCTAATGTGTCATCATTTATCAGCAACAATATCTGCCTTAGTCAAAGTGTGGCCAACGCAGTGTCAGTCAAAGCAGGTCACATGTTAAACTGATGAAATGTTCCATGTATGTAATGTAAAAAGTATTGGGAAATAAAGGAGAATTTAATGTGAATGTCCAATTGGGAATATATATATTTAATATAAAGCTGTTTATATTAAAACACACACACACACATACACACACACACACACACACACAAACTGTTTATATTAAAACACTGTGTGTGAGTGTTTTAATATAAACAGTTTTATTAAAATACTGAATGAAAACATATCTCTTTCATGAGTTGATGCATGGATATACAAAATGCTGAACACATAATCAAACTTTATGTTAATACTTTAGATTAGGGAACACATATTCACTATTAACTATTGAGAGTTTTTCACTCAATAAACTCCTATTTGCTGCTTATTAGTTATTAAATTTAGGTATGGGGTCAAGAAATCGTCATGCAAAATATGGTCATGCAGAATAAGGCATTAATACAGTATATACTTTATAAGTACTAATGCACAGCCAAAATACTATTAAAATGTATGCTAATAAGCAACTAAATAATGTATTTAGTTCATATTTCATATTAAAATTTCAACACATGAACACATGGGAACACATGATATGTAAAAATTGATAGCCTGAATACACTGTAAGTCGCTTTGGATAAAAGCGTCTGCTAAATGCATACATTTTTTATTTAATTTTTAATTTAATATGTGTTCTAATATATTTATAAAGACATCTATGTATTATGCATGCTACATACAATTACTTACATTGACACACTGTATATTGTCATTTTTTTCCTTTATATAAATGCAGCAATTCCTTTTTAATGTATTCATATATTTTCTGTATATTTTCAATATACATTAAATAATTTAATATATAAATATACAAAGAAATTTCATTGCATAATGTACTACTTCTCCTAGATAAGAGATGAGCTGCAATATTTATAGTTGTAGAAATAGGGTCATCGTAACATCATTCTGTGGACTGACCTTTTGACATTTAATATTCGTCTAACGTGTCCTAAATGCAAATGACAAATTTCTGAACGAGGACGAGAGGCCTAGTTTAACTTAGCTTTCTGGATTTGATTTGGTCTAACAGATTTGAATGTATTCTCTCAGATTACCATCTATCAACTGGTGCATTTCATGTGAGGCTTAAACCCTAATACTCTTTATTTTAATCTCTTTAGAGAGACACCTAATGCGTGGTAACGAGGGTGATAATGACTTCACATAAAATGATATCAGTCAAATATAATCTCCTAAAAGGTTTTTTTTTTTCTTTTTTTTTTTCAGGCTCAACAGCACGGAATTTTAAAGTGGTTTACGCCAAAATGAGTGATGGTTGTTTCTAGGAAAATATGTCACAGATGGTTTATGGTTCATATCTTTTACAAGCTGCACTTTGAAATAAATTTTCATCATTATATATGCCTGTATACAGTATAGCCAGTTTAATGTTAACTACAGTATTTTATATTTAGTCTAAAAATAATTTTAACTTATTAACTTATGCTATTTGAGTACTTTTTGCAGTTCAAGAGTCATCTGAGCAACTAGTATCGTATTGTTATTTTAATTACCGGGCATATTATTTTTTTTCTTGGCTCAGGTTTAAAAGGCAACAGGCATAAATCAGTGCACCATTTTCTACTCGAGCATCTTCAATATGGTTTCCTTGGTGACCAGTTTATAGTAGCACAAATAATCCCCTCTGAATCGTGTAATGAGATGTATACTTTCTCTCAGTGGTGCCTTGAACATGGGGAACGACATCGCTTTCACTTTTCCCTAACGACAAAATCCTTTCCTTCTCTTTATTGCTGTTTAACAAATTCGTGGAGCTTTTCAAGGTCTGTAGATTAGATACAGAAGGGTACTTTTCCAGTCTTTTGGCCCTAGTGAAAGCAAACATCACGGCTCAGCAGGGTGGTTCTAATGAAGATGGTACTGAACACAAAAGCTGTAATAGTCTTTGCTGTAGGCTTGTGGTTCATTGTTGTTCTCAGCCTGTGTAATTGCTTTTTTATTTTTAATCTGCACTAGCAACCGATCTCACATACAAACATTAGCGCTGTTACGAAACACAGTGAACTACATACTAAAGTAATATTTAAAGCTATCATCCACAAGCTCCTGATGTGAAGGTCATTCCAAACAGCAAACTATTTTGCCACATAAAATGCATAATTTGAATGGAAATCTATTGGACACTCACATTTTAATCCACATTTAATCCCAACAACACTTGAAGTCAGTGCCTCCCATTTTTGAATAAACAATTGTTATATCAGGCTGCAACATAACAAATTTGAAAAAAATGTGACAGAGGTCTGTATACTTTCTGAATGCACTATGTATAATGATTAGCTAATCACTTATTTAATTGTTCATTAATGACAACACTTAATATTTCCCATTTTTGTCAGGATCCATCCTATAGGCAGAGTGTGCACCAGAGTGTGCAACATTTGCTGTCTTTCTTTATTCTTCTCTCTTTTCCTCTCATTCTTTACCCCCCTTTTCTTTTTTCTGCTGTTGGACAGAAGCAAGAGGTGCTTTTCATTTCCCACTGGCAGGTCCAGTGGTGCCGCCACTTTGCTCATCCTCCTGTGGTGCTTTTGACTCATCCTTCAGAATCCCCTCAGCAGAAGCCCAATGTTCTTGCTTCATCTCCATCCCATCCACACTGACTGATCCAATCAATATTCCTCCATGATAGGCTGAACTACCACACGCTCCAACAGAACAGATTTTTCTTTCTCTTTCAACCTTGACAACCTTTAGTTCTGCCAACACGGCTTTGACGAATCCACAGAACGGGTTTGTAGTCATTTGAAAAATGTCACACTACCCTAAAGGAGATTCTCTCTCGTTATTATGTGTATGGTCAAATGTTTAACCGTATTCAGCATTGCAGACATATTCGTTTTATAAATTGTTCTGGATAAAGGCATGTGCTGAATGCCTTGTTTTAATAAAGTGCCATCTGAAATTTTCATCTAAAATTAGGACTTTTATCAAGCTCCTATGCTTAGGTTGAGTCATTTTACTTTAATTGCAATGTGCAGGTCCTTTTTCTGGCTATTAAATTGAAATAACTGCACATAAATAAAGGAGCCTGATAAAAATCCTAATTTTAGATGAAAATTTCAAATGGCATTTAAAAGCTTTTGCATCTGAACTCTTCATATATATATATATATATATATATATATATATATATATATATATATATATATATATATATATATATACAGAAACAGGTTTTAAATGGTGTTTAACCATTGACAAAACTTACCTATCAGAGAGACTTAAGACTTAATTAAATTGAGGATATTTCAATTCATTTAAAATAAAGCCTCATAAAGCCTTTATATAATCAGATGTATTCTAGTTTTACTGTATATCCAGTGTATCTAGTTTGGATCTGGATTTCTGCACATATATTCCAAATATTGGCCAATTTAAAGGGGGCTTATTATTCCCCTTTTTACAAGATGTAAAATAAGTCTATAATGTTCCCAGAGTGTGCATGTAAAGTTTTAACTCAAAATACATTACAGATATTTTTTTTTATAGGTTATTAATATTGCCACTTTTAGGGTATGAGTAAAAATTCATAATTTTTGTGTCTTACCCTTTAAATGCAAAAGAGCTGGTGCCCTGGCGAAGACCGGCAATACCGGTGCTAGCCTTTGGGAATAAACACTCCACTATTAGTACAAGCCTGTTATCTTTACAGAAAACGCACTTGGTTTAAAAGTCAGAAATCGCATATAAAAAGTGCACTTTATGAATTACACAGGCAGGAGTATGGCGCGATAAAACTTATCGTGCCATCAAATGCTATTACAAACTTTATAAGCCCGTCTTGTGATTATGAGCTCAACTAATTCCAGCGTTTGACTTCACATTGATTTCATATGCAATTTTAACTCCCACTTTCCTATTCACGATCATTCTGGTAGCACGTGAAGGCAGCATCAGTGAAAACAGACAGACAGTGGTAGCTTTAGCAACATTAGCCTTACAGAAAGCCAAGAAGGTCTTTTCAGAAAGATAATTTGGATACTTACATCTTCTGGAGGTGTAGCTGGATCACAAACAGTTGGCACTGCTCCATCCTTCGGGAGAAACTTTTGTGCAAAAACAACTTTACACTGACCCTTATTCACAAAGCAGTCTGGTGTAAATGATTTGCACAGACATGAACAAATTTCGCTAGAGTTCAGGGAGAATTTTCTTCAAAAACAAAATAAATCCGTCTCATCTTCACTGGTTCAGATTTCGGGAGTAAATGGAGAGAGCTATGTGGATTTATACATCCAGCTACAGAACACCTAAAACACTTGAGAGACATTATCGTCAGTACAGTAATGGCGGACTGTGTTCAACTCACAGGGAATTTCTATATGTATAAATGGCAGTGTCTGTCATCTTTTGTGGGCGAGGCCTGTGTCTAATATGACATCATATGGTAGTTGGGAGACACTGTTTTTTTGCCAACACTCATTTATGTCCAAGCAACCTTAACCCAAAATGAAATTAAGTTATGACATGTTTAAGATATGATTAAGAATTGTTTTGCTTTATTTCAATACGCTTACCTAAAACAAGCATTTTTTTTAATTCAATTCAAGTTTATTTGTATAGCGCTTTTTACGATACAAATCATTGCAAAGCAACATTACAGAAAATTAAGTTTCTACAATATTTAATAGTAGCTTATCAGTGGTGACTGTCAGTTTATGTCCATATGACAGAAATGTTCAGAAAAATGTATAGAAGATGTACTCAACCAGATGATGAACACTATAACAACAATTATTATGTGATGCAGTCACACTTGTAGCAATATTTGTCAGTTCTGTATGTTGTTTCAGGGTTAGCATCATCTGGGTTCTTCTGAGGGGGTGGCATAATCTTTTCACAGGTTTTCTGGATCCAGACTGGAGCTTGTGTAAATCCTAGTTACCACGGGATGTAAATCACATGGGAAAACATAGAAACAAATAGAGACATAATTAGCATAGCTGCTGTTCCAACCAAGTAAGTAGTTTAACCCAAGTTAAAGAATAATAATTTGCATTTGGTCAGATACAACTGCAGTCACAAATTATGAGATGCATTATTTGAATGCTTGCCGAAAGAGATGTGTTTTTCATCTAGATTTAAATAGAGAGAGTGTGTCCGAACCCCAAACATTATCAGGAAGGCTATTCCAAAGTTTGGGAGCCAAATGCGAGTTCCTCGCATTCCGAGTTCCTGTTCCTGTTTCCGTTCCTGTTCCCTTCCTGTTCCTTCTTTGTTTGTTTATTTGGACTGTATTCTGGTTTTGACCCCGGCTTGTTTGGATTACGATTTGGATTACCCTAAATAAACTATACTGCAATTGGATCTCTCTTTCCCTGTGTTTCACTGGGTCCCGAACGTCACACCTTATTGGTAAGTAATAAAACTCTGATACGGAACTTAATAGGTAGCCAGTTCAGAGACTGTAAAACTGGGGTAATATGATCATATTTTCTTGACCTGCTAAGAACTCTAGCCGTTGCATATTGGACTACCTGTAGCTTGTTTATTGAAGATGAAGGACAACCACCTAGAAGTGCATTACAATAGTCCAGTCTAGAGGTCATGAATGCATGAACTAGCTTTTCTTCATCAGAAACAGGTAACATATTTCATAGCTTGGCGATGTTTCTAAGATGGAAGAATGCTGATTTTGTAACATGGGAAATATGTTTTTCAAAAGACAAGTTGCTGTCTAATATAACACCCAGATTTTTGACTGTAAATGAAGTAACAGTACATCCATCTAGTTGCAAACTGTAGTCTACAAGATTCTGTGTACTGTTTTTGGTTTAATAAGTAATATCTCTGTCTTATCCAAATTTAATAGGAGAAAATGATTGGTATTCCAATCTTTTACATTTTTAATACACTCTGTTAGCTTAGGTAATTTAGAAGTTTCATCTGGTCTTGTTGAGATAAATAGTTGAGTATCATTAGCACAACAGTGGAAACTAATCCTGTATTTTCTAATAGTATTACCAAGGGGCAAAATGTACTGTATATTAAAAAGAGCAGAGGAGCTAGGACAGATCCTTGTGGCACTCCATATTTTACTGGTGATAAATGAGATGACTCCCCATTTAAATAAACAAAATGGTAGTGATCGGACAGGTAGGATATAAACCATCTTAGAGCCTGCCCTTGAATACCTGTATAGTTTTGTAATCGATCTATGAGTATGTCATGATCTATGGTGTCGAATGCAGCACTAAGATCAAGTAAATTTAGCAATGAGATGCAGCATTGATCTGACACAAGAAGCAAGTCATTTGTAATTTGAACAAGTGCAGTTTCTGTGCTATTGTGGGGCCTGAAACCTGACAATTTTGAAACCCTGAAATTCTTCATACAGATAATTTATTTTGCTGGAAGGAGCACAATTAAGCAGATACAACATTTAAAATGTTTTTAGTCATAAATGGAAGATAAATAGGCCTATAATTTGCCATTTCACTAGGATCTAGTTGTGGTTTCTTAATAAGAGGCTTAATAACCACCAGCTTGAAATGTTTTAGGATGTGACCTCAAGATAACGACAAGTTACTAATATTGAGAAGCAGTTCTTCGGCTGCAGGTAACTACTCTTTCAGTAATTTAGTGGGTACAGGATCTAATAAACATGTTGTTGGTTTAGATGCAGTGAGACATTTATTTAGGGCTTCCTGTTGTTGTGAAGCACTGCAGTTTATCTTTGGGTGCGATGGATGAAACTGAAGTATTAGACGCTATAGAATACATTCGCTATTGTATTTCTGAAGTTATCTATTTTATCAGTGAAGAAATTCATAAAGTCATTACTATTAAACATTGATGGAATATTTGAGAGGGTTAATCTAGCAACTGTGCTAAATAAAAACCTTGGATTGTTTTGGATTGTTGGATTAGTTTTTATTTATTTATTATTTTTATTTTATGAATATGAATATGAATACCTGAAGTTTAAACACCATTATTACTACCATTATCGCAGCTGAACAAATTTAAGTTAGGATCTTCTTTTCTATAGAGATATTGGTTAGAAAAGGGGTTCTTAACCTTTTTGATGTCGGGGCCCAAATTTGACAGTACAAAGTGGCCCAGGGCCCAATCAAATATTAGCACTGTATTGGTTTATTAAACTCAGCCTTGGTTTGATTTGTATTCAATAACTAAATGAAATCCACTTGCAGTTTAACAGTTTATTATTCACGTGTATATAAACCTGCACACACAACAAGATGTCAAACACACAACAATTCAAGGAACAAATTAATCTGCATCAAGAACAAAATTAAAAGGCTTAAGTCAGGCATATTAAAAAAAAATCTGTAAGATTTGACAGATTTTACTTACTATATATATATATATATATATATATATATAATAAATACAAAACAATAAAATGTTTTGCTAAAATAAATTCAAAATAATATTTTTCAAATTAAATGAAATGTAAATGAAAATTTAAATAAAGTGCAAATGAAAAAAATATAGGCGCACTGACTGGAAAGCACTGACAGACATCAGCCGCAAGCAATGTGAACGCTGGAATCCATTAACATGGGTTTGTAAAAAAATATGCAATGCATACGCACTTCAGACAGAGTATGTGTGAAACAGCCGTAATTCAGCGCGTGCAGCACAGCAAAAATAGACTCGGTACAGGCGGATCACAGCGGTAGGATTCGCGAGACCACATGATTTGTCTGTCCAACACTACAGCCTCCAACATTGTTTTTCTTGATTTCTGTGTGATCTAACATGGTTAGCTAAATGTTGATGTTTTGTCCGGTTTAATTATGTTTATTCCAGTCATGCAACTCCTGCCGTTAAACTCCACACCACTTCCTTTTTTAATTGTCCTTGGAAAAAGGATCTGTGGTGTCATATAATAATGTGAGGTTTTTCAACTTTAAGGGTGAACCTCTTGTCATATATTTCAGGCTGCATGAATATAGTAATGTGAAACACGATTGGGAGTCTGCACAGGGTGTTTATTTTGAAATGCACATGATTTTTTTCACCTCTATTTTGTATTTTCTTTGCGGTTTGGACCAGGGGGGCAGGGTTTCATATTTTTTTTGAAGCACCCCTGGGCGCCGCCATTGGCTAGCGGACCCCCACCTGCTGTTAGCATTCCACTGACTCCCCTTCATTTTGGCATCACTTTGAAAGCGAATAACCCTTGCGGCCCACAGGTGAAAAAAGTAAAGTTTTTTTTTGCGGCTCTCCAGGTGGCGTTTGGGCCGCGGCCCTATGGTTAAGAATAGGTTGGTTAGAAGAGGCATTATGCATATGTTGCCATAGTTAGTTATGGCCACCAACTCCACATAACCTGCAAATAGATTATTTTATTAGTCGAAATGTTAGAATTTGTGATAGTTCAGTGCCAAATGAGAGCTGGCTGTTGATTAGGGTGGCATAAATTGAAATGTCAAATTCCCATCTTGACTTCAAAAAAGGTCATTAAATATAAACTCCTCTGAGAGAGACTTTCACAGGTTGTCTGAGGTTTAGTATCTCAATTCCTGATCAGCATCTCCCCTGTTCTCACAGGTCTGCTTTATCTAAGATTATGGAGACGAAGAACAGAAATGCAATAGTTTCATTAAACCCAGTGCAACATTTGCTTTCCACAGGATAAACCAAAGACCTTTTGAAAAACAATAACAATTCAGAACAAATTCAGAACATTTATTGCAGCAATCACTCTCAAATCTCACAATACTGTTCAAATCGTATAATGTTCAACAAGATTATAAGGATTGCTGAAAGATAATCACAGAAACTCATCAACTGAAAATGCAATATTCATTTAAAGCGAGCACCCCCACAATCTCATAAAGGTATTATGTCAGATTCACAGCAGCATGAAGAGAGCAATATCACAAACAAATGAACATTATAATGAGTTGAATTAAGGTTGAAATTGCATATGTACTTCTACTGTATTGTGCTTTGCATGTATTTTATTTAACATTTTTATGCATTTGTCAGGGTTTTTTTTTTCTTCTTTTTAATCAAAAGCCTTTCTAGTATTGTAGCTTTAGTTACAGAGAGTGTTAGTTAAAGGTCCTCATGTTTAAGTGGTTTTAAAGTGTTGTTTGTTCTATTGCTGCAGACATACTGCATACTAGACCACTTCTCATACATTGTTATGCATGACTGGTGAATTGCTCTCCTTACACACACACACACACACACACACACACACACACACACACACACACACATATATATATATATATATATATATATATATATATATATATATCATACATTATTCTAAGTTTTAGTTAAAGAACCTCAAGAAGGAATAATATGGTTGAAATCTATAAAGTTTACTAAACTACAAAACAGATAGAACAATTTTTTTTAACAGTGATGGAGAGGGAGGTTTATATCCAGGGGTTCCAATGCACTCAACTTGTACATAATGATTAGGGATTTGGGATTATTTTCATATTTGATTAATCTGTTGAATATTTTCTCAATTAATCGGTTAGTTGTTTGGTCTATAAAATGTTAGAAAAATGTGGATCAGTGTTTCCCCAAAAGCCTAGTAATGGTCCTCAAATGTCTCGTTTTGTCCACAACTCAAAGATATTCAGTTCATTGTCACAGAGGAGAGAAGACACTAGAACATATTCACATTTAACAAGCTGGAATCAAACAATTTTTACTTTTGTCTTAAAAAATGACCCAGACCGACTAATCGATTATCAAAATAGTTGACGATTACAGTTTTGTTCAGTTGCTAGTGTAGCAGGTGCCGATTAACGACAGAAGGATGAATCTGGTGCCACTTATTTTAACTGAAAGAAAACTCAGTTTCTGTAACTAACAGAAGAAAGACAATATAAGTTGCACTGTAGTTTCCACAAGTGTAATGGCTGCCGACATTAACAGATGATTTTGCAAAACTAAAAAAACAATAAAACCAGATTAATAACACAACAATACCCCAAGTGCCTCTTTGTCCACTTGTGGTGATGGCTTGCAGGGGCGTGTCCGTGTGCCTGTCACATGAGATGATTGACAGCTTTACAAACTTATGATATCGGACTGATGTCATAGCTGACGCGAATCAATAAGTGGAGAGTAATCGCTAGCTCTGTTAGCTGTTTGAGCTCTTCAGATCGCATAAATCAGTGCAAAATGAATAGAAATGTTATTCTGTATGACAAAATATTTTACAAACATGTCATAAAATTATTATTTCTCCAAATGTGCGCACCATTGGACTATATAGCCCTAGTGGATCGTGGATATTGTATACGAACACAAATAAACCGGACATGAGATGAATGGCTGCTCTGTATGAGTGATGATTTCTATTCAAAATAACGAGGTGACTTGAGTCAGTGGCATGAATCTACCGTGAACCAAATTAACCTCAAAAACATGAAGTTTAGTACTGTTTTCTGAGCTCACTTTGGGCTTGTAGCCGAGGTCGTTTGCTGGCATCAGGAGGAGGGCTGCTGTGTTGACGGCGCTTAAAAAATACCGAGTTGTCTCAGGTAGTGATTCGTTCATTTTGTGTTGACCACACATGCGCATTATGCAACATATGGGTTCTGAATCGACAGGTGAGGCCCGAGTCTTTTATTCTTCCCGTCAGTCCCATAGAGACGGAAAGAGAAAAGATTAGTTCATTTTGCTGAACGAGACTCAGAGTCAGTAAAATGATCCGAACTTCCCACTACTACTGGCAAGACCGCAAGCAATTGGTCAACACTGACAGTTGCAGCGCAATATGAAAGATTTCGTCTTTAGGTTTAAAAACAAACAACCTATGTAACTAATAATGAACAAAATGAAAATAAAAGGACATAAGCCTAATTTAAAATGGCTTCGGAACTGTAGGCTATTTAGAGGTGGGTAAACCCAATTTAGAGGTGGATAAGCGCACTTTAGAGGTGGGTAAACGCTATTTCCAAATTTTTATGGGAAGTGCGTAAACTGCGTTTTTGTTGTTTTTATATCAACATTCAATACAAACAATATATTGAATAATACATAAGGAATTGGTACTTTCTATATATTGAAAAGTATATGACAATATGTTAGCTTATATGCAATTATATATTTAATAATGAAATATGATTTAAAAAAATTGTAATTAAAATATGGTATTGTGAGTCTCTTTACTATCGTCACAATAGTCAATATAAAATATCACCTTTAACAACAGTGAGAAAAGTCATGCAATTAACAATATCTTAAAAAGGTGATTATTATGATCATTTCTAAAATATGTTGATGGTTTGTGTGGGCATACTATATAAACTGAACAACCAACTGCTGCTGCTGTGTGAATATAGCCAGAAATGAATAAAACCGATCAAGGGGAAAGAATCTAATGCACATTTCTTCCTAAATAGGATGCATAACTTGCCAGTGTAGTGTATCTGTGTGTGTATTTTTTATTATGTATATAATGACACCTGCTTCCGGGCATGTTACAATCATCAAGAGGCAGACATATACACATGACTTTTTTTGTATTGAAATCAGTTTCCCTATTTTTAGACCCTAATTTTACACCCACCTAGCATTTGACATACTTGTCAGACGTTGAGAGAATATTTAGGAATTGAATGTGATCTGAAACATGCATGCAATACCTTTCTTTCCCACACACATCTATCCTTTATTAGAGCATAGCGTTGTTATATCTTGTTTTCTAGACCTTTTTAACTGCCTGTTTTCCAGAGCAGATCAATAGATGGCACTGTTTTCTTTTTCCAGCTGCCCCATTGATGTCTAATGCAGTCTGTAGTGGGTTTGTTGGATGATTAGCTAAATCAAGCCGCCTCCCATTTAAAGATCCAGCACATTTGATGCCTTTCTCTTCCTGTAAGGACCTGGCAACAGCCTTTACAGCAAGCATCTGAGTTACTAGATTTGTATTTCCTTTTATAGAGGTGGGCAGAACATTTATTAAAACTAAGTCATAGAAATTATGCTAATTAAATCCATGCATATATTAGCATATGTCCTCCCATATTCATATATCAACACATTTTCTGTGCTCTTTCACTTGATAAAGAATAGCGTCACCTTTGCCAGCAAACTGAGGTCATCCAATCACTACAGAGGTTATCGGTTTCAGTTTTACTATTTTAAAATATCACATTTAATAAATATATTTACTAGCAATTTCTTAGTGAAATTTAATCTAATTTGTTCCATGCACCGTACAAAGACTGAAATAGCATTTTCTTGTAAAACACATTCCGGTAAACTTCAAAAATATTTTTTACAGTGTACAGAACAGCAGAATGAGTACAATGTTGATTTTGAAGTTAGAGTCAGAGAGAGAGTGTGGAATATTGTCATATAAATCTAAATGAAGAGTGCAAGGGACCATTATAAGTGAGCAATAAAATGTTACATGGGTGTAGAATATGGTTCCTTTAAGGGCAATGGAGCGGCATCTTCATCGCTAGGTTGGGCACCGACTAGTCATTTATCCTGTAAATGTACGACATGCATTGTGTATATAAACATGACCCTAGCAGCAACAGAATCAGACCCTCATACAAATTCACAACAGGCATCGGCAGCTCTGCTGATGCACAGCATAAAAGTGTCCTTGAATCAGATGCGCTGGTGTCCCAGGGCCGTGTTTGTTTGGGCTGGGGGACGCGTGTTGGTAAGAGGAGGTTGTAAGGTTGTGATCTATGTAGATACACGAAGAAGGAAAGTGGTGATTCAGTCACACCGGCTGCTCGGCCCGACGCACTCATCACAGAGAATGTGTCAGCAGTTGCGGGAGGTGGACTTGCGTCAGCAGTATTTCACTCTCGGGGCCAGCGTTGGCCCCGCACATTATGTTTTTAGATGTAGTTTACGATTGCACGTTAAAGCGTTTATTCTTTAGACGAACTCTCATCATCGAATCTGGGTGAACCGTAAAGAGTATAATAATTGGGTGGCCCATAGGACCATGTTTAGGTCATATTTTGTAGAAAATCTATGGTGATAAACCTCTTTGGCATGTAAATAAGCAACCTGGTTCATTTTTCTTTAGCCGCATAACTACACAACAGCTATAATTGGGTTTGAGAAGAACATGCACGGTTCCTTGCTCCTGCACAGGCTGCATCATACAATACTGATTTTATTGGACTATGGGGTGGAATAATTATTTATCACTTGAACTGGAACTTCTCCACCCTGGTCTTTAAATTGGCTGACTAAATGGGACCACCGGGAGTCATTCCTGAAGGATCGTTACAGTGCAGATATGATTTAAATGCATGAAATATGTCAGCATGAATGCATCCATCAAATGGCACCCTAGGAGTTATTATCAATACATCACCCAAAAGCCTTTTACATCCCAATCAGCTATGAAATCTCTCTTGTGTGCTTTTTCTACGTGTTTTTGAGTATGTGTGCATGCATTGGATATGCATGGATACTTGCCCTGACCAAGTGTATATTGAAAGCATTTAAAGGCAGAGGATGGTAGAAATCATCAGTATTGTTTTACTGCTCAAAATAAAAACTTTCAAAGCAACCTTTCATTTTATCATGTCCTCCCACCCATACAGCTGCCCTTCAATAACATATGTACACTAAATGTGACTCTGGACCACAAAACCAGTCTTAAGTCACTGGGTTATATTTGTAGCAATAGCCAAAAATGAATTGTATGGGTCTAAATGATTGATTTTTCTTTTATGCCAAAAATCATCAGGATATTAAATAAAGACCATGTTCAATGAAGATATTTAGTAAATCCCCCACCCTAGATATATAAAAACTGAATTTTTGATTAGAAATATCCATTGCTAAGAACTCATTTGGACAACTTTAAAGATGTTTTGTTCAATATTTTGATTTGTTTGCACCCTCTGGTTCCAGACATTCAAATAGTTTTATCTCAGCCAAATATTGTCCTATCCTAACAAACTATATATCAATGGAAATCTTAATTATTCAGATGATGTATAAATCAAAATTTTGAAAAATTGACACTTAAGAACTGAAAAGACCATATGAATGCAAAGAAATGTTATTTTCAAGCACTTCTTTGTATTGTTTTATATGAGGAACCAAGTGTAACCAGAATAATGTTTGTAGCGAATGAATTAAGTGATTTGATGTATTTCATGAAAAATGCTGTTTATTATTTTATGAAGTTTGTACACAGAAAAAATTAAATCCATTTTTCTTTTCATCAAATAGAAATGTAAAGTCATTTTTTTGCACACAAAATTCTAAACAAAACTGTATTTATGCACATATATAACCTGCACATAATGGTGAATATACTTTTCAAAACAACAAAAATACCTTTTAATGAACAAAATGCATCAAAATGCATTACCCCTAAAAATAAATGAATACATTAATTTATTCATTGTACATTTTATGAATCAGTATGTCATGAAATGCAATTCATCAATTCATTTTAAAAATATAGTTTAAAAGTATAGTAAAAAATTAAATAAATAAAAAATAAATAAATAAATATATATATATATATATATATATATATATATATATATATATATATATATATATACATATATATATATATATATATATATATATATATATATATATATATATATATATATATATATAGTTAAAAAGTAATTGTGCTGGAATTTTGAGTTAAAAAGTAACAATTACCATTGTTATTCTTTGTTCTGTGGTGAAAAAAAAAATAGCTGTTAGAATTGTGAGATATAAACTGATGTGAACTTGGAATTGCAAGAAAAAAAATACATCTCTCAGTTCTCAGAATTGCTAGAGAAAAAGTCAGAAATGTGAGATATAAGCTTTGAATTGCAAGAAAAATATTTACTATTATTATTATTATTTAAATTATCTTGCAGAAAAGTGCTTTCATAAGTTTGATTGTTTGGTGAAAAACAGATAGCAAGTCTTTGTGCTGAAATATGTGCAAGCATGGTGCAACTGTTTAGTGGGTTCACCACTGAGTTTTGATAGAAAAGAAGGAAAGCATAAGCACTATAAAACTGCTTGTTCCTCTAGTACAAAAAGAATGTGTGAAGAACTGTTAATAATTGAAGTTCCCTCAAACCCATAGCTAGTTCATTCAGTAGGGGGGCTCAGGTTTTGCTGTTATTTTATTATTATTCATATGATTTTTTTTATTTTTTATTTAATCTTTATAGTTATCTGACGGTAAACATCTGCAGGGCTGCCTTTGGGCCTGGAAGCAAACTGGAAGCAAACGTTACCTCGAGCTGCTCCCCACCGGCAGAGACAGCATGGCTCCTGTTTGTCGTTTCGCAAGAATAAACCTGCTAACAAGACTCAGAACAAATCATATTATAGTTCCACATTGAACAATATGATTATTATATCTTAAGTTATGTCTTAAGGCTAAGAGACTTTCCTCACCTGTGCTTTTTTAAACACATTGGAAACCAGACTGTATTAGTTTACTGGCAGAAAAACGTGATATTATTACATCAGTGAACAGATTGGGGCATTTGGCCAGGTCTCCAGACCAGCAGGAGGCCATGATGAGTTGCAAAAACAATTGGCAAATGATAAGAGATAGTAGTGATTGATTCTGAGGAACACAGAAAAAGCAACATGGTGGCTATGAAATGCAAACTAGAGAAAGAACTGAGCATTTGGAAGACTTTTCCAGGAGGAAAACAAATAAAAAAGAAAAAAAAAATGTTTTGATGTAGTGCTACATTTCTCCAAATCTGATTAGATGAAGAAACAAACTCATCTACATCTTAGATTGCCTGAGGGTGAGTAGATTTTCAACAAATTTTCATTTTTGGTTGAACTATTCCTTTAAATCTTTAAGATAGAACTATGTTAATACAAAATGGAAGCATAGGACATAAAGGTTCTTTATAAAAAAGAACAAAATGCATAATTTTAAAAAGGATGTGTGTAATATAAACCATGCTTTTACTCCTTCATATAAAGCTTACAATAAAAGAAGAGGAACGCTTTGTCTTTAATGTCTTTTGACAGTTAATTATAAAGCAAAGTAGGGAATTTACACTTCCTTTACATTTTATATTTCTTTTGTCATGCTTTAAAAAGCAGGCACATTCATTATCATCAAACATGAAATGACGCCCAACCGTAGCAACAATGGGAACACAGTTATTGTATGGCAGTTTAAACGATTTGATGTCAGTCGTTTCTATGCACCGTGTCAGAAAACCATCACCAAGTATTCTTATCTGCATCACAGTCATCACTGAGCGTAGTAAAATTAATTAGCCTCAGTGCATTTATGAAACAACAAAGAAAATTCAACCTGTTATCAAAATTACATTTCAGAACACATGGCACATGTGTGATTTACTTTATTTAATATAAAGTATAATTGTTATATAATTGATAAAAAAATGTTAAAGAAAGTTCATAATTTATCCATTCTACAATGCATGATGGGAACTGCAAACATACAGTATAGCAATATTGTTTGTCCAACTTATTTTATGTAGTCAGTAGATACATGGATGGATGGCTATGGATATATGAACTGATAATTAATACAATCACTAATATTATACCTAATATTTATGGCTCAAAAAGCCCAGTGTGCTTGATTATTTTATTTTATTTTATTTTATTTATTTATTTATTTATTTATTTATTTATTTATTTATTTATTTATTTATTTATTTATTTATTTTATTTTATTTTATTTTATTTTATTTTATTTTATTTTATTTTTTTCAAAGAAAAAGAAAAATAACTGAATTCCAAATATGAGTCATCAGTGTAAACAGTTTGTATGTGTAGCTCATTACCGTAAATACTTTTGTAGAGTGTTTCAACATGTGGATGAATAATCATATATTCATTTCTCAGCTGTAAAACATTTATCAGAGTGGTAAATGAACAGAGATTGACAGATGGTGACATTTGCCAAGAAGATTAACAAAGGAAACAGGCAGCGGATGTGAACGTGTCAAGGAGTCGTGCTGTAGTCTTTCTGTGAAATCAGCTGAGGCTTTACAGGGAATAATGTGGCTAAGATGGGAAGCCTGGCGTATCTGAATTTCATGAGTCTTTGATGGGGACCTCACTTTGACGGAGGTGATGAAAAACACATTAGAGTGTAGACCACAAGATTCTCTGATACCTGCGCTCGTTTTCAGTCCGGGAAGGATCGATGCAGTACCCAGTCATAAAAACCCTTTCTTGACCTCACAAGAAGTGTGTTTGACTGATTGGGCTTTAATTTCTTGTCACATCTTTCTGTAATTTTGTTTTTATAATTATTAAAAAAAGAGGAAGAGCCTTTAACCTGACTGACTTACTGAAGATAAAGCTGATTAGGAAGAACATGGCTGTTCTTTTTCATTCATAATCACCATGGGACTAATTCTAGAGATATAACCAAGACATAATCAAATTAGATTTCACTCGGTGCTCACATATTTTGATGAATCCACTCTCAGGACAAATATGCAGCTTTCTTCTTTAAAAGGAGCTTGAGGATGATGGTTAACATTCTCCAGATGAAACCTTTCTCATTTTGTAGGCTCAATATTGTTGTTTTATGGATCAATAACTGGCCAGTCAGAATTCAGAGAGTCAGGGATCATTAGGATACACTATTCATAATGTTTTCTTATGATTTATGCAAAAAAAAAAAAAATTCTGCTGGGAAAGTTTGAGGTAAATATTAAATAAGATTAATTAATTAAAAAAGGAAAGAGGAAAAAAGAATGAAAGATAGACTTTTATTCTTCAAAGATGCATTATACTGAACAAAAGAGACAGTTAAGACTTATATATATATATATATATATATATTATTGTTACAAAATATTTATATTTTAAACAAATGCTTTTTTTTTCCTGAAATTTCCACACAAAAAAATGCACAACACTGAAAATGTTTAGAACCATTACTAATAATTAATATTCATTAATCACCAAATCATCATATTAGAACGATTTCTGAAGGATCATATGACACTGAAGACTGGAGTAATGATGCTGAAAATGACTCCCAATATTTATTAATATTTCACAATATTGCTGGTTTTACTGTATTTTTAATCAAATAAATACAGCCATGGTGAGCATAAAAGACTTATTTCAAAAACCTTAAAAATGTATTACTATTAGATAGACTGGTAGTGTAGTATATTCCTAAAATTGAATGCTTTTATGAATGTTTCTAACATGTTTCATAAAATATTAATGAATATATATGAAAATGTTATTTTATATATTAGGTGTATTTTAATTGTATACTACATGCAATAAATAGATTTTAATAAATCTACAAATAGACGGTGTGACTTTAAAAAAGCACATCAGAAACACCAAGCACATCTTTTCTATCTTGATCTTACTCTGTAAGAGAAGTCAATGTTTGCGATCATGACTGATCTATCAGCTGTGAGCGTAGCAGAGATTATTACTGCAAATGAAGTGTGGCAATCAATAGCATCCACAGCACACACTCCTGCTGTGCAAACACTGTAGTCACGCAGAGCTGTGTACCGAATCAGTGTGCTTCAGATTGGACTGCTTGACTGAACCATTGGACCATGCTTCCTTTAACCTGGACCGGTCTGAATACTTAGATTAATGATATGGAAATTAAACACCAATAAATTGACATCTAAAGCCAGTTCAATGCTTCGCTTATCTCAATAAAGTTTCGGAGGTGTTTTCATGAGCTTGCTAATATAATAAACTTGGTGAACTGCTGTTTAATACTTCACTTTCTATTACCCATGAGCCTCTGTGTGTGATTCTGCCCTGAAATGATCCCAGAAATACGAGGTGTTGGCATGCACTTTGAGGTGATGTTCTGGCTGAGCATCGTGCTTATACACCGTGAGATAGATTCAAGCTGTGACACTCATGTGCTGAGCAACAGAGCTGCACGGGAACATTTCACTTGGAGAAAAAAAAAAGAGAGGTGTTACCACACCACGATGAAGCACAAGGCAGCTCTCTACAGTAGAGTTCTCCAGCTCACTGCTCTTTACTTTCATTAGTTTACCTCACTTTCTCTTTCCCAAATGTAGTGGAGGTGTGAAGGAAGACTTGTGAAGACCAAGACAAAGGTATGTTTTAGTAAGATATCTGTATCTGTATCTAATATCTGTATTGGATCAGTTATTGGCACATATAAGATATCTTTATATGTTATTTGATACATCACCTTCATCCATTGTTATTTAATAACAATATTAAATATATACATACATGCATATTTTTTAAATTGATAACTAGAATCAGTTTGCAACAAAATTCTCAAAAAAAAAAAAAAACAAATGTAATATTTGAAGCCAAAACACCAAAACTGGTAGAGAATTTTGACACAAATCCTTCTATCTAGCCCTTATAACTACTTTCCCATGTGACAACTAGCCCCGGTCTTCTTTATATTGTGACACATAGTATTATTGTGATATAAAATGACTGATAGTTGTTTTTTTTTGAGAAAACAATGATGGGTCAAACTGTTTTCAAACCTGACGTTCCAGATTGTCTGTTTTGGTTCTTACTAAACAGCATACAAAGGCAGGTCAGGTGCTTTTTTGAAACCTGAAAGAAACGATCAAGGTGTAATCATCTAATCAGAAGGAAAAAAAAAGCAGTCAATTATACACACAGCATCTTAGAATTACCTCTCTATAGACCAGCAGAAGTCAACAGATGATCCCAGTAAGTCCAAGAGCACGCTAATTAATGTGAGTGTGTGCTGGCAGACTGATGATCGCAATTACTGGATAAATGGCCATTATTATGTGAGGAACTGTGTAGCATTGTTGAGGAGTTTGACTGCTGTGAGTTCTGCGAGTTGACGGAAAACACGTCAACGGAATAATCACGAGGCTTCTTTTCAGAAATGCAAGACAAGCAGCAGGAGAGGTTTATGCTGAGACTGCATGTGTCTAATAGAAGGGAACTGACACACTTAAAACCTTCACAGCTCTGCATACTGCATGGTAAAGGACGTGATAGTCATGATTCAAATGGTGCCCCAGGCCAAATCAAGCATGAGACGCTCGACAACCCCCAAATGCCCCCAAACCAGCCCCAGGGGCAAAAAAGACACAATTACCTACTCTCTACCTATATTTAAAATACAATACAATAAAATAAAATATTAATGGATGCACAAAGAAAGGTTTTATTTTTTAATTGGATTAACTTGATTTTACTTAACAAACTTTTATCCTGTTTCTGTGGTGAGGGGAGGGATGAGAAGGGAAGTATATCACTGGGAGCTGTTCAGAAAGTTAGCCGCTAGGTCACGATTTATTTTCAGTGAGAGTAGCATGTGGAACAGAGAGTGGGCTAAATCCCATGAAGCTGCTGCGATGAGCGATAGAGAGCCGAAGAGTTGTATGCTTGGGCGAGGACTGCCTGTATCACCTGTGCCAGGACTCCCCAGAGGTTAAGTCGGGCGATTAGGTAAGTGGAACCCCCTTAAGCAAGGTAAAATCACTGTAAAGCACAGCATCTGGTTAATACCATTATAATTAATATAATTATTTAATTGTAAAATACAATTTAAATATAATAACTATTTATATTATACAATATATTTTTTATATAGTTTATTTTCTGTGATGCCATAGTATAAATCTTTTTTTTTTTTTTTTTTTTTTTTTTTATTGATTAAATAATTCATTCATTTAGTTACTTAGTATAATTAGTTGGTAATTAGATTTATTATTTAGTATATTTTTATATAATAATTACATTTTTAGTTAGTTAATTCTTAGTTTGCTTCGTTAGTATTTCATGAAAAATATGTTTAGTCATGCACTGCATAATTTAAACAATTTTTATTTATAGAAACATTTTATGCATTGTACCATTAATTTAAATATAAATGATTTAAAATATTTTGTGTAAATAAATAATGTTTTGAGCAAACTTATTAACGCATGTTTTTTTTAATTAAATTTATAGAAATGTCTTGCAACTGCCCAATTCAAATTTTTTTGTTGTAATTTTTTTCTGTATTTTTTTTTGTACATATAAATGTTCAAATCTTAAAGAACAAACTTCTTTCAAAACCACAAAAAAAATCAAGATCAAAAATCAAGAGCACTAACCAATGTACTGCAAGAAACTAAAACCAACATTTGGAAAGATAATGTAGTTAGGATTTGGAATAGCATATCAAAAACACTTTTGGCTTTTCGAGTAAAAATTACTTTGAGTTAATCATAGCAAAATATGATTCTCTGCCAAAATTGTTGTTTATGCACTCTTATTGGTGACATCTTTTCGAAGTGTTACATCACACGCGAAGTGTGACTCAAACATGGTTTCTCACACCAAACAGGGTGTTGTGTTTGCAGTCGGGGGTCCGGAAAGCACACACCCATCAACTTACAACTTCCTCTATGATGGAAACAGATCAATAAGGGCGTATGGAACATAATGTGATGCTAACGCACAGATTGACATGGTGCTTTCTCACTGCTCTTTCCCGGTGGAAAGCATTGTCGCTTCTTCCTCTCGGTGCGTCACTAGTGTTGCCAGTGCTTTGGAAGCTGCGTGATTTAGACAGATGGCTCTTCTCATTTGAGCTGACTGACAGCTCACAACCTGTCAATCATGCCAGGGAAGATGAATGTGAGAGAAAAGGAGGCCAGTGAAGTGAAAGGCATAAAAACCTCCCACCTTCTTGCACACGCTGCATGCTGGCATAGATTGTTCCACCATCTTATGCATTCTGAAGTGTCAGGTATTCTCAAGCATTTTTAAACCGGTGGACTCCGGTTTAACTTAAGCTTTCTGTAAATGTTCTCAATGAATACTCTCCATGTTTGATATTCTAACTGACTGTGACATATTTTGTTGTCCTGGTTTTGTTTTCGCTTTGCAATATGGTAATAGCGGTTGCTTTTGCTGTTGTGTTGACCGCGGTAAGTCATGATTACTAATGAGGGAACTTTTTCCATTCACCCAGACCACCCACGTCCATAATGTTAAATCTAAATACCGATCTGCCTACGACGGAGTACATTTATTCAGTTTGAGTGGGTTGAGGTGCCATGAGGACAGGCAGGATGTGTGCTATTAGATGGGTGTTTTATCCTCAGACAGTTTGGAAGACTCTTATCGTTCAATCATTTGCTCACCAATTTTCCAGCATGTGAAATAAGCAATCTGAGAATGAAAGAGGCCTCTTCAGGATTCAATATCTAGCGGTCTTCTTTCCTAATGATGTGTGCTCGCGTGTTCTAAGTAAACAACGTGCTTCTGAGGAAGGCAGACAAACAACTTACTAATAACATAAACAAAAAGAATTGATTTGTTCCAGACTTGAGAGCCCAGTGTACTTGTTATGTGGGTTGTTTAACACTTGTCTCTATTTCAGAACAGTACTTGCATTTTTAATATACTTTTATTGTGAAATATTCACTGTATAACATATTTACATTTCTTTAAATGATGTAACTGAAATATAATAACTATAAAAAACAATATGTGTTTTTTTTTATTTACCTGATTGGAATTTTATTATAGTTTACTCGTGAAAGATTCATTACGCAATCTATATAAAAAATAATTCTACTACAAAAATATTATAACTTTAGTTTTTAGTCAGTTAACTGTTAGTTAATATTTCATAGAAGTCATGCACTGCATCATTTAAACAATGGATTGTTTTGGGAGCAAATATACTGACATAAGTTTAGAGGAAACAGAGGAGTCATCAGGCGGTGTTTTCGACGACATGGAAGAAGACCTCCATTCCATGCAATAATCCTGAGCAATGTCAGATCATTACAACAAAAGATAGATGAACTGCACATTAAAGATAGAGCACACTTTGAGTATTGGGATGCAGGTCTCCTGAAACTGGGCTTCGTCCTGATATACCCAGCTTACTGATAGAGGTACAAAGCTTTTCTCTCATTCGAGCTGATAGATCTGCTACCTCGGGGAAGAGCAGAGGAGGTGGTATCTGTGTGTTTGTATATTAGTGATGGTGCAGGCATATAACTGTGAAATCCAAGGTATGTAATCCGGATATCTCCTAAGAGAATTTGGGAACATCTTGAACTGTGTTGTTTATGTTTTGCCTTTGGCCAAGGCATTATAAGAGACTGTAATCAATGTATTCAAACCCAACTTCAAGGTACACCAGGAGCGCCGGTTTTTATTCTTGGTGATTTTAACCATTGTAAATTAGAGACAGTTCTCTCTGGGTATAAACAGTACATTGAAGACAACACAAGAGATAAAAATCTCTCAGATAATTGCTATGGGAGCATAAAAGAGGCAAATGGGTCTAGACTAAGGCCTCCTCTATCGAACTCTAAACACAGCACTGTTTTTAATTCTGACATATAAACTCTGTTGAAGACACACAAACCTGTGGTTAAAAATAATAATGTGTGGTCAGAGGACAGTGTTGAAGCCTTGGAAGACTGTTTTCTTTGTACTGTTTGGGACCTTTTCCAAAGCGATGATATTGATGAAATTACAGTGGTAATAACAGATTATATGAAATTTTGCACCGATAATGTGATACCCAAAAAGGAAGTGATAATTTATGCCAACAGTAAACCCTATAACAAAGGAGATCAAAGACTGTAATCACAGGAACAAACTGGCTTTTCGCAGTCATGATAGTCTTGGAGCAAGAGTTGTTCAGAAGGAGTTGAATGAACTATTAAAAGATGCCAGGAATAAACATAAAGAACTCCTGGAGAATAAGCTGTATATGTCTTACCCTAAACAGCTATGGGACTCTATGAAATCTATAATATGTAGACTCACAGAATTACAGTTTCTTTCTTTCTTTCTTTCTTTTTTCTTTTCTTTTTTGTGTGACTTATTTGTTGAACAGAAAGTGAATGATATAAATGACTTTAGAAGATTTACATTAACATCTGTGATTATGAAATGTTTTGAAAAGTGTGTTGTATGTTAAAAGCAGAGGTCGCTAGTAATCTAGACCCCTTACAGTTCACCTATAGACAAGGGAGAGGAACTGAAGATACTATTAACAGCATTTTGCACTTGATTTTGAAGCATTTAGAAGACCCTTAAGCTTATGCTTTGTTATAGTTTTTTGATTTTAGCTCTGCTTTTAACGCCATGCAACTTCATTTGTTAATTGATAAGATGAAGCAGCTGAGTGTAAACCCATGTATTATTAAGTGGTTCTATTCTTTTTAACAGAACTCAATGTGTAAAGGTAAACAATCAAAAGAGCAGTAGTACAGGTGTTCCACAGGGCTGTGTCATTTCACCATTTTTCTTTACAATTTTTACAAATGAATGCTTAATTAGGCATTCACAAAATTATATTTTTAAATATTCATATAATATTTAGCATGACAATATTAGCACTATTTACCAGTTAGAAATATGATAAAAATGAGCTAATAATAAATGCAAAGAAAACAGGAGAGATTGTATTCGACCCAAAATGTATAGGTGACCATCGTCAAGTTAATTATATTATCCAGTCACAGACCTATAAGTATTTGGGCATTCACCTACATGGAAAGCACGAATTGAATGGGTTTACACTATTCTACAACATATATTGTATTTCTTATGTAGGTTATGTCGCTATGGACTAAACAAGAATCTTATGTTGCTGTTTTATAAAGCTGTTTTATAAAGTATTATTAGTTTTGGTATCACAGTATGGTTTGGTAACCTGTCAGCACAGTTTAAATATAAGTTGATGCAACTGTTGTTGACAGCATGGAGAATAGTTGGGCATGACAAACATTTTAACATTTATGTAAGGAATGAGTTCTCAACCAGGTAGAGAGGATTCTTGGTGATCAGACTCATTTATTGTATTTACAGTATAAAATGCTTCCCTCTGCTAGAAGACATAGAAATCCCAATATGTGAGTTAAATTGATATAGAAATTATATTGTAACTGTATTGGTGTGTTTATTTAACAAGAGTTTATCTTGATCTTATTTTGAGGTTATCATTGTTTTTATTGTTATTATTATCTGTTTATTGTAAGTCTGCAGCAACATGTAGTTCACAACAATTTTCCACTCAAGGACAATAAAGTATACTATTACTACTACTATTATATTTTATATTCAATATAATGTGAGTGCATGTATATATATATATATATATATTTAATTAAGAATAAGGTAAATCCTGAAAAAATACCTCAGTGCCTGATGGAGCCTTGTGTATACATCGGTAGCCTAAAGTGAGAGACCTTGGTAGTGAGAACTTTAGTTAGTGACTGTTTCCCTATGTGGTGCATGCAGAGATATAATAAGGGGGAGGCTTTTAGCAGCAGAGCCCTTGGCACGTTATACTCTGAACTGAGAATGTACTCTGCCTTCACACTGGTTCACACAGTGAGGTCTCTCTGCTTTCGCAAGCACAGATGCTTGTTTGTCTCCTTCAAGTCCAGCGGTTTGCATCTATGTCTCCTGCCACATACACCCACCTACTGAGGCCCACCAGAGGCTGCAGGGAAAATCCTCCGCCTCCACACAATTAAAAAGACATAATTAGAGTAAAGGGAGGTGATGGCGAAGGAAACAAATATTGATGATGACAGTGTTATTTCTTGAGATGACCAAATACACCAACTGTCTGCTGCTTTGCCCATAAACATATTCCTTATTATATATCATTCTTAAACAGTGGGGCAATTATAACAGTCTGTGCAACATATGCAGCACAAAACAGAAATCAGATAAAATATTAACAAACAATAAACATTATATATATATATATATATATATATATATATATATATATATATATATATATATATATATATACACACACACACACACACACACACACACACACACACATACATACCATCTAGATGCCTTTTGCTTTAATGATTTTGTACAAGGAAGAAGCTCATTTAAAACATATAGCATACAACATGTATTATGCATGCAGGTTTTTGTAAAAGCATTTTACATACTGCATATTTGTGTGTGTGTGTGTGTGTGTGTGTGTTTTAAAACACTATTATTCATAGCATTTTATTAATTTTTTTGCAATTATCCATTAAATTATTCAAAAGTAACATTAAATATATTATAATAATTCAAAAGAATTCTATTTCAAATAAATGCTGTTCTTTTGAGTTTTCTAGTCTGCAAAGAATCCTAAAAAAAGTATAATTTTCTATCAAAATATTAAGCAGTACAACCTTTTACAATATCAATAATAAGAAACATTTTTGAGCACCAGTTCTAGTTCTTTATTTGTTAAAAAACTCTCTCCCTCTCTCTCACACACAAACACACACAAACACACACACACATTTGTTTTTGTGAAAAGTGGGGACATCCCATAGGAGTAATGGTTTTTATAATGTAGAAACTGTATATTCTATCGCCCTTCACCAACCCTACCCCTAACCCTAACCCTCACAGGAAACTTTGTGCATTTTTACTTTCTCAAAAAAAAAAAAACTCATTCTGAATGATTTATAAGCGTTTTGAAAAATGGGGACATGGGTTATGTCCTCATAAGTCACCCTCTCCTTGTAATACCTGTGTCATACCCATGTCATTATACAAAGTTGTGTCCTGATATGTCACAAAAACATGCCCACACAGAGACGTGCGCACACACGCAAAACGTGCAAAACTCCGCATTTGAACATTTGGCAAATACTTAAACTAATAACAAAACATACTTACAATAGCTGATTCAGAAGCACCAGATTGTCGTTGCAAAGTCAGAATTACCTCCTCCTCTAGGTTCAAGAAATCATTGTCCATTAACTACATTGCTATTCTGTTGTAAGTAATCTGAAAGATTTCTAAATGCATCTACTTTTGCAAGGCCAAATAAAGTGCTTTTGCTTTCGTCTAGATACACACAGCATCTCCCTGACATGACTGCTTCAGCACTAACTGTGGTTACTGAAACCATGCCTTCTTTCTTTGTGTGAACATTGGGCTGGCATTATGCAAATATTTCCACATAGTGACGTAGACATGGGGACGTGTTTGAATGAGCCGTTTTAGGAGGAGTGGCAGAGTTTTAACTTTGATAAAGAATATCTCTTTGGATTTGAGACTTTAGCCGTTTGTGTGTGTGTGTGTGTTTTAAAACACTATTATTCATAGCATTTTATTAATTTTTTTGCAATTATCCATTAAATTATTCAAAAGTAACATTAAATATATTATAATAATTCAAAAGAATTCTATTTCAAATAAATGCTGTTCTTTTGAGTTTTCTAGTCTGCAAAGAATCCTAAAAAAAGTATAATTTTCTATCAAAATATTAAGCAGTACAACCTTTTACAATATCAATAATAAGAAACATTTTTGAGCACCAGTTCTAGTTCTTTATTTGTTAAAAAACTCTCTCCCTCTCTCTCACACACAAACACACACAAACACACACACACATTTGTTTTTGTGAAAAGTGGGGACATCCCATAGGAGTAATGGTTTTTATAATGTAGAAACTGTATATTCTATCGCCCTTCACCAACCCTACCCCTAACCCTAACCCTCACAGGAAACTTTGTGCATTTTTACTTTCTCAAAAAAAAAAAAACTCATTCTGAATGATTTATAAGCGTTTTGAAAAATGGGGACATGGGTTATGTCCTCATAAGTCACCCTCTCCTTGTAATACCTGTGTCATACCCATGTCATTATACAAAGTTGTGTCCTGATATGTCACAAAAACATGCCCACACAGAGACGTGCGCACACACGCAAAACGTGCAAAACTCCGCATTTGAACATTTGGCAAATACTTAAACTAATAACAAAACATACTTACAATAGCTGATTCAGAAGCACCAGATTGTCGTTGCAAAGTCAGAATTACCTCCTCCTCTAGGTTCAAGAAATCATTGTCCATTAACTACATTGCTATTCTGTTGTAAGTAATCTGAAAGATTTCTAAATGCATCTACTTTTGCAAGGCCAAATAAAGTGCTTTTGCTTTCGTCTAGATACACACAGCATCTCCCTGACATGACTGCTTCAGCACTAACTGTGGTTACTGAAACCATGCCTTCTTTCTTTGTGTGAACATTGGGCTGGCATTATGCAAATATTTCCACATAGTGACGTAGACATGGGGACGTGTTTGAATGAGCCGTTTTAGGAGGAGTGGCAGAGTTTTAACTTTGATAAAGAATATCTCTTTGGATTTGAGACTTTAGCCGTTGGAACTTTAAAGATCTTCTTCATGCACCAAGAGCTTGTAACACTCCTAAGAGAAAGGAAAAATTTAAATTGCATAACTGACTAAATCTAGTCTTTCCTAGCTATTAATGATCTACTGTATGCTGCTACTCTAAATATACAGGCATAAACAAGCTGGGAAAATATTACTTGGTTGATAACAAATTCAGTCTTACCTAATCAAAGGCCTGTGTAGGTTGGAAATAATTTCATCTTTGCCAACACCTCATGAACAGCATTTCACTCTTATAAATGTGCCATCACCTGTGACATGCCATCATAATTTTGGCTTCCTTCCCTCACTATGTTTCATAACAAATTCATTATCTTAATTAAACAAACAAATGAAGGAAAATGCTGTAATAAGATATGAGGAAATATGATAGAGTTATATAAGAGATGTAGCAAACTAGGAGGTTTGCTGCATGGTCGATTGATCTCATGTGGCGCTTGAGCGTGCTGCTTCTGTCCCTGAAGTTTTTTACTACAATAATGCTACATCACCAGGTCAAAGAAACAGCAGGGATGACTGCTGTGCAAGTGTTCATAGTGACCCCAGGAGCACTGATGCTTCCTTCATACTGTCTAGGCCATCAAGGGACACAAAAGGTTTATTTTAAACTTTGTTTCCATGACAAGGATTTTTATAAAAACAGAAATTATTTTCCTTTTCATTTTTGACAATTTTTCCATATAAACATTGTAAAAATGATCCCCCTTTACAAGGATCCACCAAAACTACTGAAAATGATGCACTATGCATGCCAGGCCAGTAGCTGGCGATATCACTTTGTAAAGAAACACTATGTGCCTGTACACCTATGCATACACATATTACACATATTTCGTGGTTTACACAGAGACAGTAGGTGCTTCTCAATGTCAAGGAAGGATCCTCGGAAGCCAGTATTTTGAGGATGCTACGTCATCGACATCCGTTGAAGGACTGTTCCAATGTCGAGGATCCTCGGAATTTCAACCAAAGACTGAGTCCTTCATTCGAAGAGTATCCCATACACAGGAAATGATGCATATGTGTATCCTTCGCGCTCTTCGCGCTCTCAAATCACCCACAATCCTCTGCGCGCAGCTTTGCTATGTAACGTTAGTTAAAAAATGCAAAAATGTCGAACGTTAACGTAGTCGGAGCGTTAACGGTTTTTATTTACGTTACCAAACATTTGTTATAATTGTAGTACATATAAGTAAAGTTTGACGTTTAAATGCCAGTACAAATTACTACCGTATTGATATTGTAAATTATACAAATACAAATGGTTAACTGAACCGGACCTGTCATTTAACAATTGGTTGCGTCATCGGCATTTCTTTTATAAATAACTAGTTAAGTTGTCCAAAGTAATTTAATGATACCATTCACAGCGTTATTCAAATGGACCTTTTCACTGACAAAATGACGCAACTATGTGCACTTGCAAGCCTGTTCCATTTACGTGTGCTAAAGAGGAGTCTCGCCTAGCCTCTGAAGGAAGTGACTTGGAAGGATCAGTCCTGCCAAGGAAGTATCCTTGACATTGAGAAATGCCTAGTTATTAATATAATTTTAAAAACTAGCTCTTTGAAACCTGTTTTTAAATTGCAGGCAGGAGTCATATAGCACCTTTGTACTTCGGACGTTCCGAGTTCGAGTCCCGGCTTGTGGACTCTTCCCGATCCTGCCTCCCTCTCTTTCTCCCGCTTCGCTTCCTGTCTACACACTGTCCTATCATTATAAAGGCAAAACTGTTTTATATTATGACAATGTAGTTTATTCACATAATGCAAAGCTGAATTTTCAGCAGCCATTACTCCATAATTTAATTCTAATATATTGTTTTCTTGAATGTGTCGTAGCTAAATAAATCAACTTTTAAAGTGGAGGAGATCATGCTTCCCATATGGATGTCTAATATAAAACCTGGGTCCTGCTGTAACCTGTCACATATATCTATCAGTATTGTATTTGACAGCATATACAGTCAGAAATCTTGCTTTCACTGTCACTCTTGGACAACATTCTACATCTTTGATTCCAGCTGGTCAGGCATTGCTTCCGTGAAAGAAAGAAAAAGGGTCAGAGAAGTGCTTCTATTTATTATTTAGTGTATGCTATTAGAAAACTTGCCCTAGTCCTCTCTGTAAATAATTGATGAACTGTTGTATAAGTTACAGTTAGCAGATTACCACCACTGGCATCGAACAGAGAAAGCCATAATGCTTTTATGGGGCTTAATTTCCACCGGATTATACATAAATAGCTTCTTTTTTTCAAATAATTGAATTGAAGGATTTAACGGTAGCTCAAACTCCTGATTTCACATGATTCTCTAAGCAGATCAGTTAAATGTGACACAAAGGACAAAGAGGGCAAAGCTTCATTCCAGATTCATGCTCAATTTAATAGAGAATTTTTTTTTTCTGTAACTTAAATAAAAAACAAATTTTGCCGATGTCAATCTTTTTAAATTTTTAATGGTAATGTATTAAAAGTAGATTTCCTCCAGACTTACCTGTCCGAGGCGAATGAAATTTTAAATACGCTCATGCATTATGCTTCCAATATCTCCACTCTCATTAATATCCATGATGCTCTATTGCACATGAACAAAGACTTTGACACTGCTTGGGAAAACTAGTCATAACTGAGCTGCAATTGTCACATTCAGAAAGTTAAACGGTAAATGTTGCATTTAGAGCCACAGGGTTTGCCGAGAGCATGGGAATAAACATCATATTACTCAATAAATCTGTTATGTTATGCCATAACTTAGTAAAAGTGTTAGCTGATTTATCTTGCCCCAGCTGAACTCACAGCCGTCAATCAAGATAAATTCATTTTTCTCTCATTCCCCACTATACTTATATATTTTAACCATTTTTTTTTCAAGTCCTATGTAGTTTTGAGGGGAAAACTATTTGCAATCAGTGAATGGGGCAATCGAGATTTCAGCATCCTAAAGAAACAAGGCTCTGATGCACTAATTTAAATGTCATGAGTCTCTTAACCCCGATGCGTCAGCCCTCCAGACTCGATGGGACATCGTCCCTCTCTGTGACATTTCATTGTCTGTTTGTGTCATGTGCAGGGTGAAATATCACCACTAAAAATAGCCCGAATAAGAAGTGGACAGCTCTCAATAAGCATGCTCATTTCAAATTTAGCACGATTACCACATTTTAGGAGGCAAATGTATTAGCATGCAATTATTAATTGTATTAAATGAAGAGTTACTTCATAAAAAAATAATTACTTGGCCATCAAAGATATAGAAGTTTATTTATTTATTAGAACACATTTGGAGAACTGTATTACATCACTTGTTCAATATTGGAACTTCTGCAGTGAATGGGTGCCATCAGAATGAGTCCAAACAGCTGATGAAAAATAAATAAATAATAATAATCCACACAAATTCAGTCCATCAATTAACATTTTTTGAAGTGCAAAACTGTTTTTTGCAAATAAACTAAAATAAAAAAATAAATTATTAACACGTCTTAACTTTAAACCATTGTGTCTGACCAAAATACAAGTCCATAACCCACAATAACTCCCTCCAGTAACAAAGTCCATCCCCTGTTCTCACATTCAAAACAAACAAAATCCACCAACATATGTGACCCTGGACCACAAAAAAAAAAAAAAGTCTTATGTCACTGGGGTATATTTGTAGCAATAGCCAAAAATATATTTTATGGGTCAAAATTATAGATTTTTCTTTTATGCTGAAAATCATTAGGATATTAAGTAAAGATCATGTTCCATGAAGATATTTTATAAATTTCCTACCGTAAATATATTAAAACTTAATAATTATAATAATAATAAAATCAGTAATATGCATTGCCAAGAAATTCATTTGAACTATTTTAAGGTGATTTTCTCAATATTTTGATTTTTTTTGCAACCTCAGATTCCAGATTTTCAAATAGTGGTATCTCGGCCAAATATTGTCTTATCCTTAAAAACCATAAATCAATGAAAATCTTATTTCAGATTATGTATAAATCTCAATTTCGAGAGACAAAAAAAAAAAAAAACTTTATGACTGGTTTTGTGGTTCGGGGTCACATATTTGTTTAGAAAGGTTTAGGGCTGTTTTCACTTGTAAAGAATGCTTAATCTCTGCATACTTCTCACCTGATTCAGAAAATATTACTTTTTCACAGGAGAAAGCAATATAATGGATAATATGGATTATTAAGATGTTTTTATCAGCTGTTTGGGCTCTCATTCTGATGGCACCCATTCACTGCATATGATTCACTGGTAAGCAAGTGTTGTAATGCTAAATTTCTCAAAATCTGATCACATTAAGAAACAAATTTATCTACATCTTGGATGTCATGGCGGCGAGAAAATTTTCAGCAAATTTGGATGAACTGTTCATTTAAAGTTCTAATGATATGTATTTATTGGTTGTTTGTTCCTGTTTATTTTGCACTGAAACCTAATATATATATATATATATATATATATATATATATATATATATATATATATATATATATATATATATATATATATATATACATATGTATATATATATATATATATATATAAATATGTATATATATAAATATGTATATATACATATATATATATATATACATATACATACCTATATAATAAAAAAAAGAATAGTAAATAAAATACTCTGTCTCAAACCAATATCACATAATAAAATATAATGAAAAATATAAATAAGCTACTATGATTACAGTGCAGCATTACCAATCCCAGCTTGTAGGCCTGCTCATATTTAAAATATATACATAACTTTTCCAAAGTGTAAAGTGCAACAACAACAACAGTTTCCATTTTTAGACCTGCTCAGATTTCGTTATAGCATTGGCCCGATCGGAATTAAGAGCAAAGGTCTGTTTAAATGCAGACGGGAGCTGCGTTTAATTACGGTCTTTTTTTTCCTAATTGTGGTGATGTTCACACTCGCGTGATAGCTTTTGAAAACCTTAGAATCAGCTGTAGGCCGGGATTTGTGCTGAACGTGGAGACTTCCACCACTTAATATGTTCATGTGGAAACACGAATATGTACAAATGTTCCTCGCACAAAATATTGCATTCGGTCATTCGGTACACACATGCACCGTACCAAAAGCCCTGTACCGAAACGGTCCAGTACTAATACCGTTACACCCCTAATATATACAGTATATATAAAGTATATATAAGTATTTTCCAACTTTTAAGTTTCTAAACTAATTTTTTACATAGTGTAATAGTCCTTTTTACCGTAAAATAAATTATATTTTTATGATATGACCCGTTTAAATGAAGTACAATCATCTTATAACTTCCCAACATCATCTTGTACAAGAAGTGCTAGGCTAGACACTTTTCTTGGCACAGAGGTTGTCAGAGCTGCCCACACACACACACACACACACACACACAATTTCCTCCTATGTTGCCTTTGTAAATTTATACACTCATCAGGGACACAATATTCTCACACAAAGTCCAAAATAACTCACTGGCATAACACATTAGAGCTTGCTCATGGGAAGGACAGTCATGTGTTGCTAATTTGGGGTCTTAATATGAGGTCTTGCTGATGATGCTGCAGGAACTGAAGGCTATAGGGAAATGGTGTGAATGAAGCATTTCCAACTGACTTGCTGAGCAGAACTATAGCTCATTTGCAGTTTTCTGAGTATAAATGATGTGGCTTCAGTATTAGGTGTTTGGAGAAGACAGCTGGTGACTGGGCAATGTGCATGTGTCATGAAGGAAGAAAGAATGAAGAGAATTCATCCCACATGCTTTAGTGAGACAAAAATGTTACCATGTTGTATCATGTGTGGGTGTGAGTTTGATTAAACATTCCCAAAGAAAGGTAAAAATCATAATCATGTTCATAAAGTTGCATACAAAATCAGCACTGACCTGACAACTTAATTAAGAGACATTATTTCCCAAGCATGCATGGTTATGCATAGTGCATAGAATATTTTTGAAAAACCGAAAGGCCTTATCTTCATCCTCCAGACTGTTCTTATTCCCTTTGAGGGTTTCCTCTAATGGAGTATTGCTTGAAAGCTGTCCAAACTTGTACAAATTGATTTTGCTTCAAGTAAGTATAAATGTCTGTATTAAAGGTAGATTATGGAACTCCATGAAGAACTGCAGATGTGCATTATTCGAAGACGTCCTGTAAGTGGATTTAAATAGATTGCTAAAATAGCTCCATTAATCATAAAGCCAAATATTATTTAGGTTCAAAACAGCACAGAGCCCGGGCAGCACTTGTTCACCAATAAATCTCAACGATAATGCACTTGGTTCAAACCCAGAAGCTGTTCTCATCATTTCAGCATACAGCCTTTGTTAGTGGGCTCTGTTTCTAATCAAGAATGACTCCATATAAGCAGGTTCATGTAGAGTCTTCAACACAGACACACTTCAACACAGAGCACTGGGAAATCCATCATTAACAAAGTTCTACTTACTGTATCCCATCACTTGTGTTTTTTTTTTTTATTAGATAAAAGTCTGCAGACTACATCTGTAAATTCAAAGCACTGAGGAGTGCTTGTTAAAATAACGTGATGACACTTTCAGATCTTTTCAGTCTCAAGCGGCATGTCTATAGACTGGCTGCACTCTGTCTGATCATTATCATATCATATTGCACACAAAAATGTCAAGCATTTTTATTTAAATAAATCAGTCTGCCTGGAAACAAAGTTATGTTTATGAGGTGCCAGTATTGCGTGGAAGAGCTGTTCGCTGGATTAGGCAAAGTTTGTCAGGTTAGTGGCACATCACTTGGCTGGTCCCATAGTTTATCATAATGAACACTGTTAGCTATTCTCTGTTTCCCTTCAAGGCACAATCATTTATCTTTCCTTTTGTTATTCCTCATTCTGCTGGAGGTTGTCATGGAAATCGAACCAGACAAAGCTGCCAGACTGGGGTCCAGTGAAGGATTGTGGGAGCCTGAGGTTGAGCTCAAAGGAAATAAGCATCAGCATCATGACTGTGAGAGATGAATCTAAGATTTATTCCGGGAATCCCTCTGATGACAGTCATAATGGGCACAGGAGGAAGTGTGAAGCTGTTTTAATGGATGTATCGATCATTCCAGCATAAGTAATTGAATTAGCCCAAAATACATGAATAATAAAAAAGTGGCATGTGACCAACATTATTTAAATAAATATATACATATAATATGAAGTAGTTCCTGTGGCTCAGTGATAGAGCATTGTGTTAGCAGCGCTAAAGGTTGTGGGTTCAATTCCCAGGGAACACACTGGTAAAAAAAAAAAAAAAATGTATAGCCTGTATGCACGGTCACTTGCATCTACTAAATGTAAATATCCATTAAATTAAATAATAATAATAATACAAAATTAGAAGCTTAAAGTAGAATCAAACCTCATTTTCTACAATACCTTCAATTCCATTCATATTCAGTTCAGTTTAAATTTGTTTTCTTTAGATTTTGTGGCTGTGGCTGTCAACAGTCACATCCCTGTGTAGGGAAGATGAGCTTTTTGATCAACTTTCATCATCAGACATCAATAACATCTAATTGCGTGAATTGCTAAATCTGCTCATATATAAATGCAGAGTAACCATATTTTCTGCATTTAAAAATATCACATTTTGCACCACAGGCTACTGCAAATCACAAACGACATTCAGAAGCACCACTAAAGTGCATACATCTCCCTTAGATGCCTCAAATGGCTCGGTAAATGTATGGAGAAGCTTGTAATAACAGTAATGAATGTTTTGAGTCAAAGTGGTCTGAAGTTCTGGTGGATAATAGCACCAGCTGCAGACAGCAGGGATTCTGGGTACAAAGATGTCTGTGATGAGCTTTTTTCTTCTGTGCCTGTATTAGTTGAGTTTTTAGTTAATGCAATAATTCAATCCATAAATAACTTTTAATTTGAAGAAAAGCCAAGTTGACACTTCAAAACTTAAAAAAAATATATATAAAAAAAGTTTGCTTAATGGAGTTTATAAACAGCTTTCTGAACAAACATTCATAATCCTGTTCTAAACATAAAAAGTATCAAATCTGCAGGTTGAAAAGAAGGCTCTATTGTGGTTATAATGATGTGAAAAACATGAGGCATAAATGGATAATCATTGCAAGTCATTAAGCACAGTTCAGACATTGCATTCATTTGATATCAGTACAAAAATCAGCTTTAAAGATCATGCGGTGTGACCCCGGAGAGCTTTTATTTCACTTTATTTGAATGCAGATTTATCCGGGGATGAAAAATTCCCTCACCGATCCATCTCGTTGATCCATGCACACTTATTAGGCAACACTTGAGCTGAGCGCTGACTCCATTTTTTGCATCTCAACACCTTGTTTTGTAGACCAAGACTATAGTGCTATTCATGTAGCTCATAAGAGCGAGTTAGTGATTCAGATACATAATAAAACTCGTATTAAATGATTTATTTAATGAAAAGTGTTGGCCTTGGAGAAGGAAATGCTTTGTAGTGCACTACAAGCTCATTATATGTCAACATACGTCATACTAGAGCTTGTGGGTCTTTCTTTAAATATTAAGTGATTTTATAAAGACTGTTTAAATTATTCTCAGTAACACACCTGAAGCCGTGCTGTTTAAGTCCATTTTAACAAGCCCCCCGGGGGTATAAATTATTTGTAATACTACTATTCTAACTCAGAACTGCAGTTATGGACTTCATTTGGCAGTCATGGGGTTTTAACAGACCTTTGTGATTTAAACTGCAGGTTTGCATGCAGTATAAACCTTTCCGCAGAGGCTTGTCATAGTGCAGGGAGTATGTTTTTAACCTTCTTTTAGGTCTTCTATTGAAGTGGGATTATACATGTAAATTTGCTTGGTGTGAAATCTGTGCAGGTTGCATTGCTTCCATTCGGTTAAAAGTCTTCACAAGAAAATGTGACATTAACATGTAGACTTACGTGGTCATTTACAAGGAAATGACCAGGGATGTGGTCTGCATATCTGCTCTTAACTAAAACGAGGCCTTGTCATTGTAGATCGGCTCTCATAAAGTAATACCATTAAAATCGCATTAAGCCTCAGCTGCTCCTTTTAGATCTGTTTTGACAGAATGTGATAGAACACAGTACCATATTTTCTTCTGCATGTTTGATGCACTTCCTGTTTTATGTATTTCCTGTATATCTTTCCACCCATCTGTCTATCGTTTGCTCTATTTATCATTCTAACATTCACTCTATCATCTGTCTGTCTGTTTGTCCAAATGTCCATTCATCATGTCTGTCTATCCATCGATCGCTGTCTGTCTGTACTGTTAATTGCTACAGTAAGTTATGCTAATGCTGCTGAATATAAAACAGAATACAGACTAATTTTAATACTCATGCTGCTTACAAGACAAAATCGAGGATTTGCAATTGAAGACAGTGTGTTTGTTTTCCCATCTACACGGTAATTAATGTTATGCTTTTTGAATATCTAATTACTGTGATTTCCTCTGGCAGAGCACAGAGAGAACTCTCTGACAGCTATCAGCATGTGCATTTAGGGAGGAAGGAGAATTTTTTGTTGTCATACTGATGTAGAGAGATCCAGAGAACATATACTGATCCAGAGAACATATATAGATCCAGAGAACATATACTGCATGCACAGACAAAACGATTGACAAACTAACATAATGCATGTTATGTAAAATTGTAATAATATTTCACAATATTTCTGTTTTTACTGTATTTTTAATCACCTAAACTCAGCAATGGTGAGCATAAGAAACGTTTTTATTTCTAAACAGTAGAGTGTATTAAATATAAATAAATACATTAATTACAGTATATTCTGTATGTCTACTTTGAGAAATGACATGGGAAACACGTTTCTCAAAGTTGAGCTAAATAAAAAAAAATTGTTTATACATTGTACAATATTCAGTCTACTCTGTGCATTTTTTAATACCTTCCCATGCAGGTGTTATATGCTTTACCTCACTAATAGTCTCCTCAATCAGAACATGGAACATGGCCTACTTGAGAAGTGAACAGGAACTGGATCAAGCCTCTAATAAGGATCCATGTTTGTGCCGTGGAGTGGCAATTGTTCACCATCCATCCCAGCCATGTCTTCACCTGCAGATTCTCCTGCCATTACAGGCCATTAATCTTCAGCAGGAGGTGCAGTGATCTTGAGCTAAATATAGCCATGAGTCTGTGGGTTTGTGCGGAGTTGCTGAATGACTGATCATTGGTTGTAGGATTTTTCCTCTGAAAACTACACTTCTCTTTCTCTCATTCGGCCCATGGATCAGGCTTCTGTTCAGGGCTTTCCTTATTTTCAAGTATGGCACATGGGATAATAGCCTTCACATCTTGTGGAGGGTGATTAAATTAGATAGTGGGATGTGTGAATGCTTCTGACATGTTTGTATCGCTTTATTCCAATAATAGTTTATGATTGACTTTAGGTTGTTATTGAAAGAGTTCTTTCTTTCTATCTATACTGTCTGTACTGTACTGTATGTATATTTTTCTAAAATGTTTAGATTTTTTTCCTGTGATGTACTTTGAGCTGTTTTTCTTCTTCTTCTATGCAATACAAATAAATTTATTATCATAAATAGGTAATTAACATGGGTCAAACCATTTTATATATATATTCTATATAAATCTCAAATGGACTTTAAGGTTTTGCATCTTGTTTTCAATATATTATGCAAAATATTGTGTTCATTTGTTTTCTTTGAAAGATACAAAACATGTAGAATTAATTACTATAGCAATAGGTAATTAAGATGGACAAACCATTATCAGTTTCATCAATAATTTGGTAAAAATAAGTATTTGTAGTATGTTGCTTTATACAGTATATTCATACAACTTCTGAAAATAAAAAAATAAATAAAATAAAAGGTAATTTTAACTAGTTTGAAAAATATCTTAACATTTTTAAACAATTTAAAAAAAGAAATGTAAAAATATATTTTCTTTCTTTCACATTTAATTGGATGGTTTTACAAAAAGTGGGATAATTAATATAATTTTCATCAGATCATCAAATAGTGTGTTTCCCATTAGAGATGCTATGTGATTTCTTTATGGACTCTTTGTACTTCATCGAACGTCCTGAACCACCTCTACAGCATGCTCAAGCAACAACCTATCATTTTCAGAATATACTGTAAGCCCTATTTTAGCTCTAGCTTGATTAGTTTATTGAAATTGTTTTACTGTTCTAGGAACTCACATTGAGAGCTGCCTGCTTTTGCACGCAGACATAAAATGTAAAGCTAATGGAAGGGCTATCAGATGTCAGAGGGTTTTAACCTGCCTGCTTCAGTCACCAGGGAACTGATTGCTATATTAATACAAAGCCGATTAAGTCTCCACCACTGGCCCCTCATGTAAAAAAAAAAAAAAAAAAAAAACCTGCCTGGCTTCAATGGCACCCTGATGTGATAGTATTACAGATGTATGCTGACCAGACCTTTGCTGTTTGTCTCTCTCTCTCTGTCTCATTCTGTCTTCTGTCAAGGTCAGGCCTGTAGCTTGACACCTCTGCAGATCTTCCCATCATCCACATGGGCCTTATTACAGAAACTGACATAACATGATACAGAAAAGCTATTTTTTTTTATGACAAAATCAAAGCACTAGAATATGGAACAGGTAATAGAAAGTCATCAGATGGACAGATCTGCATATATTAACACTGAACAAACTGGAAAATCAGTGCTTTTATCGGATATCATATGATCTCACTTATGGCATTGGGTTTTGGCATGTGGAAAATTTAAATGTCAAAGAGGACACTGTGTGAACCTGCGGAAATAGTTCTGGAGGGCAACTGTCATTTGAAAAGTAATATTGTTGTAATTGTAATATTTTGCCATGCAATATTACTGTTGAAGTATCAGTATATTATTACAATTTAAAATATCTATTTCTAGTTACACTTTATTTTAAGTTGTCCTTGTTACAGTGTAATTATACATTTAAAGAACTGATTAATATGAATTACAACAAAAACTATGTGGTTACTATACGGTAAGGGTTAGGGTTTGGATTAGCACTGCATGTAATTATGCATCATTTATTGTTACTTATTATGATAGTAAGTACATGTAACGTGTAACAAAGACACCTTAAAATAAAGTGTTACCCTATTTTCAACATTCAGTGTCTTCGTGTCACATGATCCAGGTCATTATGCTGATTTGGTTCTTAAGAGACCTTTATTATTATCATTATCATTATCATTATCATCATCATCATCATCATCATCATCATCATCATCATTATTATTATCAATGATTAGTCTATCTATCTATCTATCTATCTATCTATCTATCTATCTATCTATCTATCTATCTATCTATCTATCTATCTATCTATCTATCTATCTATCTATCGACAGTATCTATCTATCTATCTGGAGAGAGAGAGAGAGAGTTGTATGAAATAACTGTTAATATTTCAAATATTTTCAGCCTCTAAGACCATTCTCTGGAACTCTGGACCCTGTGTGACTGTTTAAATAATAATAATAAATAAAGGACACAGTCTACTCATAAAGTTAATAGTTAAAGGTGATTTGAGAGACGAACCACATTGGAAAGCATCTCTTTCCAACATGCACCCACTCACTTGTAGGACCTTCTTTCACTGTTCATTAACCTACTTTCATATGCACATCCATTCAGAAAAGCAATCTCAGGCCAAGATGGGAGAAAGAAAGGCGATTTCTTTGAAGGTCTGCTCTCAGTCTGAAGGTGGATGGTTTTGCACACAACGCTCACATCTCTGTGCTCCAGTGGCGCTGAATTAAATTCTGGAATCAGATGTTTTTATTTGAAACGAGCCTGTGCCCTCTGAAGATAAGAATAGACTTTTTCTTTCTTTCTAGTTCACTAGTCATGTGAACAGAAGATTAAGCTGTGTGTGAAGAGTGTTTGTTGTCGAGTTAACTTTTAAAGAATTCTTGTGGGGAGTTTGCAATTAATTTGCACATGCATTTTATCTTAATTTAGCACCAATTTACGGAAAGAATTATGCAAATCATGCACCGACACTAACACACCCCAAAATTTAGAGCTGAATGCAATTTGCACGGTGCAATTCCCAGTATCATAGGAGTACATTGTGAAGGATCCAGACTATCACAGTCTGCCAGAATGATTGCCAGCATCTCTCCAATGCACAAAGTGCACTCGAATACACCACACATCTGGATATCTGCCTGGTTATGTTGCCTTCTCCATCATTTGATCATCATTTGGTAAATCACTCTCACCATAATCATTATAAAATGTACATGAACATCTCTTTTAAATAAAATCATGTTTACCGCCTGTTTTCCGTGTGCTGTAACAGCATGGCATTAATTGCACGAGGACAAAAGCAATGAGTTTTGTGAGTACATTTTATAATGAGCCTTATTTACATATGAGTCGCGTTTACGCTAAATAATGACAGTGACTTCATTTACATATGATGAGGCACTATTTCAGGGCATTTAGCACCTGGTTAAGTAAGACTGCGGCATGTTAGTAAACAAGACAAGAACATTTTTGTGCTAAAACAGTGCATACAAATGTTATTTAAGGGGGCATTTACACAAAACCATTTTCAACAAAAAATATAAACCTTTTTATGCGTTTTCGCTGTCCATTTACACAACAATGTGGTTTGGGGTCTCAAACCATTATTTCAGGTAATCAGTATGATTGTTTAATTATTTAACTTTCATTTTTGTTAAAGATTTAGCCAACTGTAATGACCCTGGTACAACAAATGCGGTGCAGCTGTTTCATTAAAACATTAGGTTTCCGTGTTTGCAATTAAAGATTGACGACTTGGAAATGTAGTTTGTGCATCTACACAGACAAAAAACTGTCTGTTTATACGAGCGCACGTAAACCAAAGCAGGTGTATTGATTATCTTTAATTTCTTAGTGTTAGTAGGAACATCTAGGGAAATAAGGAAATTCTTTAATGTGTTCCAGATCAATATGCTAATTATATTCCATTTGACATTCTATTAGGCGGCTATCAGTAGCCTTATGTAATGCACTCTACACTCCTCTAAATGACTGACCTTTCTTTTATGTCATTTATTGATCTTTTTAGCTGCAAGATGGTCAACAGAATCACATTTTCCGCTCATTTCTTTCCATCTCCCACTTATATTAATGTGTTTTGGGTTGAAGAGCCTCAATCAAGGAGTTAGAAACCAGCGTATGTTAACCGCCGCATTCACAAAGTACATAATAAACTGTAGAGTTATACGACGAGAAAGGACTATTGACAATGAATGAGAAGATGCAGTTGGTGGCTGAAAAGCCATTGACAGATGCCATTGATTGATTCCAGCACTTCCTGGCCCTGCGATCAAGTATCTGACCATGGGTGCAGTACTATGCCGTTAAGTGAGCGCTGCGAACCTGATGCTGTTGGAAATGCGACCCTTCGATGGCGCAACACGACCAAACTGAACATAATACCTCTGCGTCAAACACGGCCCAGATTACAGCAGGATCTTTAGAGATTCAATCATGTTTACTAAAGGGCTGTGAGCAGAATGCACTAGATAAATCACAGAGAATATGATCCTGCAAAGACACACTCAAGGACAGCCGGCCACTTAATTATATGCATATCATTTTGTTTTAATGGTAGGCAGCAAAGTGTTTAAACTGTTTGCATTTTAATAGCATCTGTGTTGGAAGAGAAGATGAGCTGGAATGAATATTAGAGCGGTCTATTTTACAGCCCGTTCCTCAGGGGACATCCTCAGCCCAGCGGTATTTGTCACGCTCTGGATGGAGTTGGGGACTTTAAAATATGGAGCCAACTTCATTTGGGAGGGTTTATCCTTCAGCTGAAATTGAATCATAGCGGCGCGTGTAGTAATGTAATCCACAGGTGTAAGCAGTATCATCTAACACCAAGCCTGAACATACAACTTTTTTTGGTAACACTTCATAGATCTTAAATATTAAAAGTGCATAAAAGCGCAGCATTTTTCAGTGCAATGTTCTGCCCTGAGTACTACTACATATTCAATATACATATGAAGAATAATAATTTGCTAAACTTAATATAATTACATTTATTATTATTATTATTATTATTATTATTATTATTATTATTATTATTATTATATTTATTTATTTATTTATTTATTTATTTATTTATTTATTTATTTATTTATTTATTTATTTATTTATTTATTATTGTATTATTATTGCATATATTATTAAGTGTTTATAACTATTTAATATATCATTAAGTGTTTATTTCCTTCTTTAAAAATACTGACATGATAAAAGTAAATGTATAAATATAAAGCAAAATTATAAAATATAATTACATATAAAATATGCATTTTATGAATAATTTTCATATTTTTAATGGCATTATAATTGTGTTTTAACAAATGATAATATTGATAAAAATAAAAAGTATTATAATTCTGAACAGCTCTGATGTAGTCCTGATGTATATTTAGGGATATTCATATAAAATATACAAACATAATGACTTAAAATATGTAAATTAATGTTTAATATGTTTAATTTCATATATTATAAAAATTCTTATTAAAAGTATTTATGACAAATTAATTTCTCATTTTTATGAATTGTATTAAATAATTTTATATATTACAATATCATATTGATAGTATAAAAAATGAATAATACAAAATGAATTGTATCAACATCATGGCAGTGCAGTGTGCAGTGAAGTGTGTGATTGGCCTGTGGAGACTCCAGAGATGCTGTGTCTACATATGGGCCATGGTGAAAGCATGATAAGACTGAATGCAAATATAACTATCAAACTTCATGAATTAAAGATGCAGCGCTTTCTTTAAAAGCTTTAAAGCATTTCCAGATTTTGCTGTGTAAAAAGCAATTACATAACTCTAACCATTAGAGACACCACACTGATATACAAACTGCAGTATGAATATTGCAAGGAGATTATCGCAAAAGTAATTTCAATAGAGGCCATTATTTCTGTTATTCAGATACAATACAGATTTTTCTAACTATTACATATGTGCTCAGTTATTAATAATGACCTTTATTTTCTCAAACACTGGATACACAACTCCTGAAAAAGGAACATGATCTCTTTTTGTCAAGATAATTAAAGCATCAAACCATTCACAATTTTTTTTTTTTTTACAAATTATGATATTTAAAATATTTTTAAATATTGTACTTTATAAAAATGGTACTGTATTTCCATTTCTAAGTCCTGAATGAATGTCCTCCATCTAAAATTATGTAAACACAAACCACCTATAGTCAGTATAAAGAATTAAGCTGCTTGGCAGGTGTATTGTTTATTTGTCTATTTAGAAACTGGTGTGTGCTCGTCTATCATGCTTCTGGCATTTTATATTTTAGGCCATCATGATATAAAAGAAGAGGTTACTATAAATGATCTCTTGACCATGGGAGAAATGAAACTAAAAGCCAGCAGGAGAGCAGCAACAGCAACTCTCATTGCTCCTTAGTATCACAAGAGCAAATTATTTTTCAATTATTCAAAATACTGAAACAACATAAAAGGCTGGCTCATCCCATCTCAGTGTTTCTGATACTGGATACTGCAGTCTATCAGGTCAATGACAAATTGCTAATAATTTGCATCAACAACCTGTGCTGCGGAGCAAGAAGCTGGTTATAAGACAACTAAGCTGCAGTCACCTATAATTAGGCACCGGCAGTTCTTTTTTTGTGTGTGGAGTTGAACTAGTGTTTTTTTTAAATGGTGAATAAAAGAATAATTGGACTTTGTATAATGAATATGTTGTGAAGTGAGTCTGTTAGTAGCTGGATGAGAGTGGGTGTGCAGGGCTTTTGGCTTTAAATTGAATATCTCTACAAACACAGCGCATGGGATCGTTAGAATGAAGGCCGAAGATTATATTCGGATTTTAATTGATTCTGGACTCAAATGAGCTGAGCTGTGAGACAGAGTTTCAGGGCTCACTGATGCGTAGATTGTGTTCTCACTGCGGCCGCAAAGATAGTACTTTATAGGAATAGAGTCCACTTTTCTTTTTTTTTCTTTTTTTGTCACAAGATCAATTGGATATGTTAGATAAACTATTATCTTAACCTAACATTCAAAGTAGCTGTTATAAACAGATCCTACAAATAGTGATTTTGGCCTGTCCCACCTGAGAGGTCTTGACCGCCTTGACTGTATCTAAATATTAAAGGAATAATTCACACAAATTGAACATTTGCTGAAAATATACTCAATCTCAGGGAATTCTAGATGTAGATGTAGATGTATTTGTTCATCAAAACAGAGAAATTATATCACTTACTCACCAATGGGTCCTCTGCAGTGAATGGGTACCGTCAGAATGAGAGTCCAAGCAGCTGATAAAAACACCACAAAAATCCACAAACTGTAATCAAAAAATCATGTCATCTATACATAACACTTCTTTCTATAGTGAAAAGATGAGAGAAATATGCAGTTTTGCAAGTAAAAACAGTTCTAAACAAAAATACCGTTGGATTTTGATGTGAAAGGCTTTTCCTTGGAGGAAGCAGTATTATGGATTATGGCTCATTGGTTTTGACCAGAAAAGAGAATTTAAGGATGAAAACATCTTAATTTTGCATAAATATTTTAAACATTATTTTTTTTGTTTAACAAAATTATGAGTTAAACAATACTTATTTTATTTTATTTATTTTTTTCGCTAAGATAGAAAATTACAACTACACAAATAATGGTTTTAAGCCAGATTTAGGCTATAACAAAATGCAAAAAGAACAACAATTGTTTATGTTTGTATTATAATTGAATGTATGTACAAATTAAAGCAGCTCACAAAAGTTGTTTTATGAGATTGTGTTGTATATGGCCTCCTGAGATGTACCCTCAAAGTTTCCTAAAGCAATTTCTTTCACTGAAACTTAGTTGAAAAAGAGAAAAATGAGCTGAAAATGCTTCATTATTTTTAAGAGCCCATACCATATTCATGCAAAGTGCCAGTTGGCTTTTCTTCACTGCTGTACATCTGCCAATCACTGACCATTGACCTTTTCCTCCCACACACATACACTCTTACTCTCACAATGTGCTTAAGTTACTGACAGTGATAATTAGCCATTCACAATGCCTACTTGCCAATATAAAAGTTGTCCTTATTGTAATAATATTATAAAAGAACTGTATAACCCAAAACAGCTGCTCTAACTATTCATCATAAAATACTCTTCTGCATAGGACAGAATGACAAATTCTGAGTGATGATCATTGCTTTATCAGTGTCCTTAATAAATCATCTGAACACTGGCTGTATTTTCAGACTCAATGTGATGGAGTATTTCTCAAGACGCAAACAAGATTATAGATCACAGATCAATGTTATCATATGAAAAACAATGAATGAAGACCAGCGTGCAACTTATTGTGTTCATAGAGCCCAAAACACAAGAAAAGTAACACTATGAGCAATATTATTTGTTATTATTATTTTAAGGGGGAGGGGGATGCTATTTCATGCATACTGAGTTTTTTACACTGTTAAAGAGTTGGATTCCCATGCTAAACATGGACAAAGTTTCAAAAATTAAGTTGTACGTTTGAAGGAGTATTTCTGTTCCAAAAATACTCCTTCCGGTTTGTCACAAGTTTCGGAAAGTTTTTTTTCGAGTATGGCTCTGTGTGACGTTAGATGGAGCAGAATTTCCTTATATGGGTCCTGAGGGCACTTCTGCCGGAAGAGCGCACGCTCCCGTATAGCGAGGCTGAGCACACACATTTCACTGATCAGAGCGATTCACTGATCAGAGCGAGAGCGTCGCGAAATGTCACAAAAGAAGTGTGTTTTTGGTTGCCAGGGCAAGACAACCCTGCACAGATTACCAAAAAAAAAAAACAGCATTAAGGGACCAGTGGATGGAGTTTATTTTTACAGAGCATCAACAGAGTTGTGCCAGTGTTTGTGTTTGTTCCCTGCATTTCTAAAATGCTTGTTTTACAAACAAAGCCCAGTTTGACGACGGATTTGCGTATCGTTTATTTCTTAAGGAATTGTGGAGTGTGAAGTGTGTTGGAAATACAGGCGGTAAGTAAAACTGCTTCAAATATCTCTGCCTCCTTGTTAGTGCGTCCGCCTCCCATCGGAGACCCGGGTTCAAGCCCCGCTCGAGCGAGTCCTTGCTGCTGCTGCTCTCGTTCAGTTTCAGCTGTCACAGCTTCCAAACGCTGTCAACGCAACTTGCGTTCGTGATTCTTTAGCTCCGCCCACACGTCACGCCTCCAGGCGCTCGTGTTTTTCCGGGAAAAATCGGTACAGACTATCTTTCTCTTATGAATATAATAAAACTAAAGACTTTTTGGAGTTATGAAGGATGCAGTACTACTCTATAGGTACTCAAGATTAACAGGATATTGAGTGAAAACGAGCATTTCACCCCCCCTTTAAGACTGACATATTCCTGAGAGTGTTTAGTGGAAGCAATAATCACAGAGATGCTTTGTCAAATGTCATCGAAGCATTGAGAAGCAACACTGGATATCAATGAGGTGTTTCATCTAAAGACCAGCCATTAAAGTATACAAGCTCCTTAAATGTTGCTATTGTTAGAAAAGCAGAGGCCTACCGAGGCACAGTAAGTGCTCTACTAAGGGTCACTTCCCACATTTAGCCAAGCAGGAGATAGAATCTCCTGTAATATAGATCATCTATATTTATAAGCTCCATTAATACTAATATAACCAAAAATCAGCTTTATATTTTTAGAGCAGGACCCTGGAATTTAAACCCGGGCTATTGCACCGGAGAATGGCACCTGTCAGCACGGCGTAATAAGAACGAGCTTTAATAATTAACAGAGAAAGGTAAAATGTACTCACCCTTCACTGATATGGAATACATGAATGAGTGATGAGCTCCTTTCTTGCCTGTCCTTTCCTGTAGGACAAAGGTATACACATCATTTCAAATATTGGCTTCAATAACATCATTTTGATTATTATTGCCTCATTATTCTGATTTACAGGCGTCTCACGTTTTCATGAAGTTTTATAAAACAGCTGAAATAAATATGTCTGTGATACATCAGCTCTACTGCTACACTGTTCTCAGTTTCACACACACAATAAAAAAAAAAAAAAAAAGATGAGACTTAAAATGTTAAGACGCAGACCATCCTCATTCCATAAATGTCTTCAAATGACAGCTCAGAGATTAAAGGTCTAAGTAGTGAGGTTTAGCATTATTTCCTATTATAAGCACTGCAGGAAAACATTTGTATTTTTATGTTCTATTTAATGTTTGGTTTGTTTTTGGATGAATGGTTGGTTATGGCACTTCTGAACTCCTCCTAGAAACGCATTTGCATTTTTCTAGAGGAAGAAACACAGAGTGCATTTAAAACATACAGAAATTGAATTTAATTACCATCAGCTATTCATTTATTTGCTTTTCAAATCATTGGATACAAATAAAATGTTAATTTTTCATCTAGTACATGGACATTTGCATGACAGCATTTAAAAGTTCAGTAAGTAAGCATTTTCAGTAACAGATTCAGTAACAGATTTCAGTAACAGTGTTCATTAATCTAACTGCACTGCTCTCCTCAAGCTGTGTTTGTTTTTGTGACAAATAGACATGCAATTTATTTATTTATTTATTTATTATTTCACCACAGACTTACAAGACAGACAACTCAGGGAAAATATCATTTCCTATGCCGTATTGTTGAACATTCAGTGCGACAGAAAACACTGGCATAACCTACATGATATTCAAAAATGTAGACCTATAAATGTAGGCCAAATTTATTTCGTTTTATACCGTTATTTCGGTCAACCCTTAATATAGTGTTGTTTTTAACATGGAATTATAATGAATCTTTATGCTCTTTGTCTATACAACGACAGTTGTAATGACCAATTTTTTTCAACACTTTTTGAAAAAAAAAGCACCAGAAGAGCTTCTGAAGCAATAGCAAAGCTAATTTCTTCAAAGATAGGTTGCCTATAACTGTTCAGTACAGAAGACTGAAGGTTTGCTTACAGTTCACCACTGATAGATATAGTAGGTTCAGTTTTTTATTATTATTTTTTAAATCACCTTTCTAGAATTAATTTGTATCCTGAAAAGAATTTATCATTTAACCTGAAAGCTTTGGCTGGTGTTGTAAAAGTGGTGCATTAGAATTCGCCGCACGTTTATTCTGTTTAAATGGATAGCTATTAAATGAACTGTCGCATTGTTCATT